>NW_027526203.1:50302196-50489883 GCF_048455015.1 Haemaphysalis longicornis
GCTCGCCACTTAACCCACACCCGCCATGTTGGAATTAGCTCTTCTGGCGGTTCGAGTAATGCGGCCTAAAATGCATCCGTTTGGGTTGGGACCAGAATAAATTTCGAATGAAGCGATATTTCGAATAAAGCGATTTCGTTATAACGAGTGACTACTGTATTTATATTTATTGGACGTAGTTTTTCGATGATTATAATAATTACGCCTGCGTGACTAATAATAGAAGTTCGATTTCTTACACGTGGAGGAAATCGCCGCGGGCCCATGTGCAACACAAAGAAATGCCACTGCCAACACGATCATTGCGGGGGAATTTGCGGATGACGCGAGCTCACGCACGACACTGATAACTTAGTGAGGCTAGAAAGTATTGGCTATGATCGGGAATCTGCCTGCCTGACCTGTTAAAATTCTGTTCTCCAACGTAAACGAAGCCTGTTAGTGTATTTTTTTAGCTTTACAAAATGATACAGCAATAAATGAGTGTTTTTGTAAGTTTTTCCTGAACAAAAAAATATTTTGTTCGCGCTCAACCTTCAATCGAAGGTGCCATATTTGTGGTATATTTTCATTAACACCAAGAACGGCGATGAGATTTACCCGCTTACTAAAAAATGAAATAAAAACGAATTTCATTCATGGAACAGCCGGCGGCCATCTTGAAAAAAATGACCGTCTTAGAACGGTGCAGCACCTGGCTTGTAACGCACGATGCGCGGAATGGCGGTATTATTTTATTCGAGGCTGCATCCACTCTAAGATAATATTGTGTGATCATCCAACAAATCAGGGACTAAAATAAACGGATCTGCCGCCGAGTTTGGCTACGCCATCCGTCGGACCGGCACCACGCGTTTCTTTCGTTTTGAGAAACGTTCAAACGTTCACGGTTCCTTTAAGATTTCATGGGGGAATCTACACGCTCAGCGTGACACTTCTCCACATGCATTTCTGCAGTTTTTCGAGAGCTGTGTTTCTAAATGATCACACATCGATGTAGGGTTTTTGCGGTCTGCCTCTGAACCCAGCAAACCACGAAAGTCCATAGGATATCCACAAATGGTCACAATATCCAATGTCATTTCAGGACATTCATGTGATGTCCATACAATATGTTTCACCCAAGATCATCTGCTTGTGGACATCTATGCGATGTCACTGCAAGTGTGTTATAACATCATTACGCGATATCACTAGGACGTCCACAAATTTACACTTTTCCTTACACTGAGAATTCGCATTCATAGCGTGGTGTACATATAGGGGCCCCAGCCACACAAAGTGTGTCTTAGTTCAAACCTCCCCTCATCCCCGTCTTTCCAGCTCCAAAATATTTTCTGGCCTGTTTGTAACTCATATTTTAAATGAAGAGCGGGTAGTTATTTGATTTGGAATTTGAGCGAAATCTGGTTTGCCTTTATGTTTGATTCGCGAATTGGATTCTATATTTTAGGCTGCTTGATTTATGTGGATGAAGAACAAGTGGGACTGTTGATTTTCTCATTCAGTTGTAGGTGAGCACTGGTACGGAGGCTGCAGTACGGAGCCAGTTACGGAGCCTGCTGAGTAGGCAGGATTCTTGTCACCCAAATTTGATGCTTGGGATGCGAGCGGGTGCATTGCATGATGCAACCCACGCGTATGGGTATTGCTTGTTTGGTTCTTGCGCGGTGGAGTGGCGGGCCTCGTCCAGTCTTGTAACGTCGGGGGAGATGAGGGTGACGGCCGAGTAATTTTGCAGCGTTTTAATGCATCGTGAATAGCCTCGTGGCGTAAGCGGTCGAAGGCTTTGCGAATGTTCAAAAGGACGACAAAGGCCACGGTTTTTGGTAGCCTTCGCGTTTTCTAGTGCAGAGACAAGGTCGGCAATTGAATCCAATGGCACTGCGCTGGCGAGGAAAACCCGTCTGTGGCCCAGGGTTCAAGTTGCAGATTCGTGCATACTTGTAATTCGAGGCGTGCGAGCGCCATGGATTCGAGAATTTTGGAGGCAACGCTCGTGAATGAAATAGGACGAAAAGAGGAGAAAAGTTTGGGAGATTTGTTCTTTTTTAGGATCGGAGGGACAAGTTGGAGGCCAAATTGAGCAGGGAGGGTGCCGGAAGACAAGTGGAAGTTGCAAAGTCAAGAAGGCGCGAGTGCTGCCTCTCGGCTACGGGCGCACTTTTCCTTTTTGCATTTTGAATGACCCGCACCAGCTCGGCCGCCATGAAAGGAGCTTCAAAAGCCGTGCTCAGGGCGAAGGAGGGAGCCGGCGCGGGGGCGTCAGATTCTTCGTTTTGGGCTGCGGCAGGGTTTGCGCGAGAAGAGAAAGCTCGGCCACGTTTTTTCCAATTGCGATGGAGCGGGCGAGGAGGGAGGGGGGGGGGGGGGGGGAGGTTGTATGTCGGGGCAGGTCGGGGTCGCGGAGATGGCGCGAAGCAAGTGCCGTGCAAGGAGGAAAGAATACTTTTCTTTCCTGCATGGGTGAGGCCCTCGTCCTGCAGACAGGCTGACGATGGGGATTTCATTTATGTGCGTGCGTGTGCGTGTAAGTGCCGTATTATATGCAGCTAAAGTACAGTAATTAAAGTACACGAGGCGATGGTACAGTGAACCAACATTTTCTAAACCAACCTAATCTAAAAACGTTGCAGTGAACTGTGGCTAAGACGTCCATTGGGCATAACCATTTGAACTTTTATAGGCGACGTAATTTCTCCAAAACATGGGTTAGTGTGGTGTTTCACATAATAAATAAATGGAAAGCTGCTATACATTCAACATTCCTCAATATTGCGGCAACCTAGATAAACATGTACACAGACAATGTTAATTTGAAGGTTTTTCGTGAGCATTGCTAAATATGTAGAAACTGTACGTACGCGTTGATCACTTTTAACCACACTCCCGAAATTAACGCATCCTGTAACTATATCGCAAACATTCAAGTGTGCTGTACGGGATCATTTGAATTTTTAGGCAGCTTATGTAACTCCACGTGAAATCGTTTATCATCATAAATATGACATTTGCCAACATTCGGCAACATTGCTGCAACGCGAAAAAAGCGTGTAAATGGCAGTTTCTCATGCGTTGTTTTTAAACGTTACATGAATGTATCCAACGTTGGCCCACATTTGGCAACATTGCTGCAACGCAAGAAAATGTGCATGTGGGCAACATTGCCTATGCGTTAAACGTTGCGTGAATGTTGTTGGATGCGTCCAACACTGATTTTACTTTGGCCCACATTTGGCAACATTGCTGGAACGTGAAAACACGTGCATACGGGCAACGTTGCCCATCCGTTGTTTGTAAACGTTGCATGAATGTTTTTGAATGGGTCCAACGTTGGCCCACATTTGGCAACATTGCTGAAACGTGAAAAAATATGCAAACGGGCAACGTTGCGCATCCGTTGTTTGTAAACGTTGCGTGCATGTTGTTGAATGTCTCCAAAGTTGGCCCACATTTGGCAACATTGCTGTAACGTGAAAAAACGTGCATACGGGCAACATTGCCTATACATTGTTTGTAAACGTTGCGTGCATGTTGTTGAATGTCTCCAACGTTGGCCCACATTTGGCAACATTGCTGCAACGTGAAAAATGTGCATACGGGCAACGTTGCCTATACGTTGTTTGTAAACGTTGGGGGAATGTTGCTGAATGTGTCCAATGTTGGCCCACATTCGGCAACATTGTCACCACGTTGTGTAACGTTGCCTAACGTTACACAACATTGGCAACACGGCAGAAACGTTGCGGCAACAATTTGTGCTACTAGGGGGCCTTTGATACGGTAGACCACACGGCCATTATGATCGGTCTGCCTAACCGGAAGTACGTCACGATGAAAGGGGCTCAAAAGGGACGTTTTCAAAAGGGACAGTTACGAGAATACCGCCCCCAAGTGATTCGAAAGGGACAGCGCAAGCCGCGCTGGTCGCGAAGCAGGCGAAGCGGGCGAAGGCTCAAAGGCGTGCGAACAATTTTTAGTTTTTGTTGGCACGCGGCGTGCGAACTAAAAATAAAAATTGTTCCCACGGGGCGTGCGAATAGGGACACCCGTGCGCCCGTGCCCCGTAGAGTTCCTCGGATCGGATCTCCACGCGGTCACCACGATTACAGTTGCAGGGTTACAACTGGTTAGTTGACTGTGACACGGTGCTGTTGTAACCGTAACCGGCGCCGTATCTATAGCGGAGGTTGGTGGTAGTACAATGAACTAGAATATAGTGGTAAATCGAGGTGAATGCGAGCCCATCCTTCCTGACCTCGGCTTGCGGCCCAGTTCTTCAGTTGCCATGAAGTTGGTCCGGGGATGCGTGCATGCCTTTAATCGCACCGTCGCCTTGTTAGCACGGGTGAGTGGTCGCAAGTGCACACTTATCGGCATATGCGGAAACGTGGGGATCAAATACCAACAAGGGAGACTCAGCTGCCTGCACTGATGCCCTGCAGTAAGATTCCAGTGTTTCTAGTATCTCCTGCCCGGTAGATACGTGCAGCAAAGGCGCTGCTGGGCCTCGGTGTTGCACGAGACCACCTTGGAGATGTGGCAACATACTGTGGAGGCTGGCATTCCTTCATTGCAGCCAGTGCCAATTGTTGCTCTTTGGGGGATACTACCGAGGGATTAAGTACCGAAGTGGCTATCGTTCGAGGTTTGGCTTTGGCACAGTGGGGCTAGGAGGAGGTGCAAACCACGTCGTCTAGCCGTCGGGGTCTTAAAGCTCCGCGCATACGCTACTGTCTTTCGAAGCGCCTGTAGAATGCCACACTGTCCAGCATGACATTATTTGCGAAAACCGGCGCGAAAATGTGACCGTAGCAAGTGTCATGATCAGCGAGCACTATGCTCGCACACAGTGCGCTTTGTGCCGTGCTGGAGCGGAGAAGTAACCACTCTAGCGCGACACGTTGCAATAATAGGCCCCATGACTGCAGCAGCGAGTATGGGATGCTGTGCATTGTGTAGTTTGCATCTTTGTTCTGCCCCGTTGCACAGTGAGTGAGTTTTAGCTCAAAGTAAAACCCTTTTACAAAGGGCTGTGCTATTGTTACGTCGAGGCGCTCCATCCCAGTGCACGCCGGCTTCACATCTTGCGGTGAGAGCAGTCCGTCTTGATTGTTACCCAACCGCTTCCGCTCACTGCAGATAATTATTATGTATGATTACACATGATTGGACCTGACTAGTGATGGCTGCGTCTGGACGTAACTTTGGTGATGATTGCAGTTACATCCAGAGCTCACATCAGCTTTACAACTCGCAGTGAGCGCAGTCTGTTCGGATTTTTACCCAACATGCCAAACTGCTTCCACTCACTGAGTAGTGAGTGAAGGTAATGATCAATTGCTCTCAATAACCTCAGATTATCGGGCATAACTGTGGCAGTAGCTATGCCTGAATGCAGTGTTAGCGATGATTAGAGTTATGTTTGGGTGTAACACTAGATACATCTTTTACAAAGTTGTAATGCTGCCATGCAGAAGTTCGACGAGAAAACTGTGGACGTATTAAAGATTTTACTTCTTTGTGTTGAACTTCCATGTCATTGCAGTAGGCACATGTGGTGAACACGGGAGCACATGGCAGCCAATGGTGTTGTTACGGCACCTTTCTGTGGCTCCATGAAACATTGCGCACGTGCAGGGCATGTTTTCTTTCACCACGTGCATTGTCACTAACGACAACAATGCTAAACAAAGATTTTTGTCCCGCCATAAGTAAAATCGAGGTAGTAGTGTATGGCTCCTTTCGGGTGTAGGGTTTGTCTGCGATAAGCGTTGTTCATGTGTGTTCTCTTAGTTTCAGATGCAAATACAGCAGCCATTTCACCTTTGTAGTGCTTCACGCGCTCGCGTAATGCTTTGGCTGGCATATACGTTTAGTGTCAGTTTTCTGGTTTGAAGATTACTATGTGGCGGCAGTACTCCATACAAAATATAGCAGTCTTGGTACAGGATGCAGAACTGCGGCTGACCTAACGGCAACATGAGCCAAGGGAACAACGGTACGCCCTTATTCTGCGTGCACAGAGTGAAATTTTACCAGAAGAGTTCAAACTTTAAAGAACAATGGATGCATTTTGGATCAATGCATTATGCTCCTCTTGCATTGTGCTGGTGAACGAGTTCCTCATACATACAGTGGCAGACGCTGCCATGATGTGGTGCGTGCGGTGAAAGCATAATCTTGCCCAACATGCACTGCACATGTGCGATGCCCCCTCAGTAGGCTGCCACGCACTACTGTATCCACCCTAAGCGTGCTCACTGCTGTACATTTCCACTCATTACAGATGATGGGCCTGGGAGGGCATTGTGGATGTGTGGATTGCAGAAATGGTTGCAGTGAGTGTGCTGGACAGCTCCTTTCTGTGAGCAGCGATATGCTTGCTAATAAGTAATGAAAGGGATATCTAGTGCACCGCACATGTGTACACCTCGAGGTCATCGTCGGATCTTTTCGTCCCTGTTGTCGTGAATGTGCGGTGCATGTGGATGTACTATTATGAGCAATACGAAAGGGAACACAGGAACTCGTGACAATTAGCCTCGAAACAGACTCAAAGCGATACGCGGATGGCGCTGTGAAAAACAGAGGGGGGAAGGAGGACGCTCTTTCACTAATTGTTGGCACTCCCACCACGTTGGCATTTCTAAAAGGCAGCCGCTTACGTCATTTCGCCGATAATATAGTCAGTATCGTCCAAAAGCCGATAAGACGCACGGCGGGAATGGGAACAGTTGTTAGAACAGCGTCCCCCTTTCCACTTTGTTTCCGACGGCGGCCGCTACGTATCACTCAAAACTGGGTCTGAGGGTGTTTTCTACGCGTTCCTATGTTCCCTTTCATATTGCTCGTTATAGTACACAAGGACAGGTGCCTGTCCTTATGTACTTTCCTTTTTGTGGTTGTGTCAGTTAGTGTAGTTTTTTTACTTAACGTTTCTTTCCGTGTTGCATATGCATTTTGAGCAGGCGGTGCCAATAAAAGATCCCTTATTTCACTCGCTGTGGTGGGCGGGAGACTGCTTACTACGTAGTGGTACTTTGTAAGGTCTGCTGAGGTGTGTCGTGCTGTGAACTGCGATTGAACATATATGAACCAGAGTTCGGGGTCCACAGTCCTAAAGGGGGCAGCTTACCGTCGGCTGATGAGACTGTCGGGGGGAGTCTGTTGTGGTTGTTGAAGTCACCATGCCGTTGGTGCAACACCCCAGTAGCTGCAGCAGTATTCCAGGTCACCAATGTTGAAACGCGCTTCTCAGCAGCGCCGGGCGAGTGAACAACGCACGTCCCAAACAACTGAACGCTTGTTAACAGCACTGCTCTCAAAGATAACTTGCGCTCTTGGCAGTACACCTGAAAGCCCTGCCTTGCATCACCACAATATCTTTTTGTGTAGGGCTAACTGCAGTCTCGCAAGTTTTAATTGGGTTAGGATGTTTGAAATGAGGCTCTAGATTTCAACACTTGCTGCAGAACGAGGGATCACAATGCCTATGGTCAGCCACTGTGCTCATGAACGAGAGTGAGCGATTGCCAGTGGGTTACCAGTCCAAAGCTTCAAAGCAGTGGGCACGGGGCCGTGTCTTATTGCCATAAGCTGGACCGCATGTTCTGTCCTGCCAGTGTGGACAAATCATTGCCATCTCTCCATTACAAAGGGTGCATGCGTGGCTAACATAGTTGACCCAATCAATATTGTTGTATGTGTCAAGCGCCCGCTATGCTCCCTTCGTAATCATGAGGGATAACAGCGTAGTGTAAAAGTTAAAAACACCACCCGGGCCTGCATTTGACAAACCTGCTCGCCTAGACGCACCCCACGTGTGCCTCTTTTTTGCACCGTACTAGAAGAATCGCCAAACGAATTAACAGGTTGGTGGGTTAAACCAACCTAAAAGATACGCAACTATACTTATTTTCGAAAGGAGTGCGTAGAATTGACATAAGAGAAGACGTTCCGGGAAAAAAATTTCTGGTCTTTGTGGAAAAAATGATAGGGCTCAAACTCAGGCCGTTGGTGTGAAAAGCCACGGCTCTAGCCCTGTGCCACTTAGACCTAACAGCGTCACTGTATTAGCAGGTGCTGCAGAGAATAAAAGCAATGTTCTTAGCTAACTCGTAGGTGGTCCGTGCAGCCAGGTTTGTCAAATGTGCCACCTGGACGCAGTGACTTCTGAATGGCGTCCTGGTTAAGTGCTCCATAAGAGGGAACTCCAGATCAGATAAGTTAGCATGAACACCTGCGACTCTGCTCTGCAGACCAGTGTAGTCGCACCGAAACCACTGTCTTTCTTGATTGACTGATATGGCTGCTAGCTGGCCTAGTTTATTGCTAGTTTATTTGCCAAGATGACTGACTTGGATGTCTCAGCGTAGCATATCAGCTGGGCGCACAGTTATTTTTGTTATTGATCAATACTGTAAGTTTTGGTCAGGCTCTTGCAGGAAGTGAGTACACATTCCATGCAACACAAACCTCTCTGCATGCAGATGGGTAGCCTTCGGGCCATCTTGCCAGGCTGTCGGGGCACGTCAACTTCCGCAGCGGAACCATTCCCGGAGCTGCAGCCACGGCCCGAGAGTGCCTACCATACGGCCTACCGTCAGCCGGGCACGGGCCGCATCTACGACAAGAAGCCATTCCGGTTCGAGTGTCGGAAGGGACGCGTCTACCACTGGTGCTCCTGCGGATTCAGCCACACCCAGGTGCACAAGGGAGACCAGGGCCATGGCTGCCCGAAACGGGGATGAGTGATTTATTGGCAGTGCTAATGTGGATGGGCGCATACCCAGGAGTATCTACCCTAATTGGGTACAAGTGCTGCACTGCACCCTAAACTTGCTGGCCAGCTTTCCCGCGTTCCGGCGTAATCCTTCAAGCGTGTTCCTTTTGTGACCATGCTGGCCCGATCAGTTGGTCCGACAGCATAGGCGGCTGGTGGGCTCCTCGTAGCAGCTGTGCGCTGCAGCACAGCTTGAACACGTCGTTTCCAAGCGTGGAGAGCTTTTGTTCTTTGGTGCCTCACGACACCTGTGCCGATCAGTCTTGTGATCCGAGCCAGACAGTGGCTAAACAAAACCTTGTTCCTTCTCCTTGAGGTCGTGAGACCTGTCACCATGGTGTCCACATTCGTCGTCATCATGTTTGTACAGCCCCAGCGACATTTTGGTGATTATGTCTAGCTTGAGACGTGTATGCTGCCTGTTTGCTGTGGAGAAGAATCTTATGTCTTTTCACTTCTCGACTCGCAGCACGTTCCACTGCAGATCCAAATTGTCGGTGTACAATGGGTAGCAGGACATTTCTGTGTGCGGTAGTTCGTTTTCTGGAATTATTGAAGGTTCTTCTTTCTCTTTTTCTTTGTTTTCTTAGTGTGCAGGCACACCTAGCGGCTCCAATGGTGATGCTGAGTTGTACCAACGGTTGCTATATACCATCGGGTAGAACCGGTTTCGCAGCTTTTGCTCCAGCCTGTGAGAAAATCATTGTATGGATGAGCATTTCGTCCACAATCCTTCATGTTTGGTTTTGTGTCCCCAACGTAAATCCTTGCCAAGTGGTTGCAAATGCTGTCCGCTCTTTCATTTCCAGTGGTGCTTTCCACCATCATGCAGATTTCAGGACAGACAAGCGTCGCCAAGGGGATGAGAGCCAAACTTCACATCCCACCTCCTGAAGCGTTTTCATTCCTTTCACCATGCACTGATTGTTTGGAAGGTGATGTGGCACAACTCTCAATGACTTGGTGTTTCAGTAGCTGTTCAAGTGCAACGTTTTGAGCAGCGGCCTTTCGTTCGTGCTTCGGTTTGCTTTTCTGTACTTTCCGATTGTAAAGAGTATAATTTTGAGATTGGTCTCAGTTAAATACATGGTTCTGCTGCTTTTAGACATGGTTCTGCTGCTTTAGCAGAGCAGCAAGCGACAAGCGACAAATGCCCTTTCTCACGTGCTTAATGCCGCATTCTGCTGCATTTGTCGCTTGTCGCTTGCTGCTCTGAAATTGTTTGCAGGATACCTATGTCGTGCGGGAGTGCCTACGTCGGTCAATCTGGACACTGTGTTAGTGAAAGGCTTAGAGATCTGTGCAAGCAAGTTTCAGCACCAGGGCACTTGGCTGCCCACTGCACCAGGCATCGTTGCTCCGCACAATTTGAATGCACCACGATCCTCTTTAGATCTACTGACACGCTTACCCGCGAGATATGGGAAGCCTTTGCTATTCGAAAAGAAAATAACCTGCATCAGTTCACCATCAATTGCATTAACGACAACGGAAATGGCATTACTTGACAGTTTGTAGGCCAATGCATGCGCAATGACGAATATTGTACATCTTTTCATCCAGCATAATTAACCCCTCCTCCTGTCACATCATCTGAATTTTTCCTGAGTTGTGTTTGTTGTGATTAAAAAACCAGTTGGTAGTGCGCGCCTTACTCGTTCGTGTAGTTCTTCGTCCTTGTCCCGCTTAGCGCCAGCAATGTGTCGAGTCATATTCGACATGCTTTGTAGCTTAGAACACTGCAACGATCAGTGCTGCAGCAACCCGTCATTCCGTGCAAGCAATGAAAAGCAGCAAGCAACGAAAATAGGGGAGCTCCGTAACCATCACCTGCAAGCTGCGAGTACATGGTCTCAATCACAGGGTTCATGGCTGCGTCGCCAAACTCTGTGTGCCATCGGGTGATTGTTTCAAATAGCTCTGAGCCACAGATAAGGAGTTGTTGTAAACGCTCGCCTTTGGACAAGCCAAACTGGCATAAAATCTGCTTGGGTGTGTTCATCTCACAGTATCAATATTGTTATGCACTCAAGAACGAAATGAGGCTTTTGTAAAAATTAACGTTTATCAGAGAGAACTTGTGCTCTGCAAAGAACTTGAAGAATACACAACTACAGTCGAGTCCACTTGTAACAATATCCAACTGCCAAGGATTGATTGAGTGATTGTGGGGTTTAATGTCCTGACACTTCAGAGGCGATGAGGTGCACCGTAGTAGAGGGCTGTGTATTAATTGTGACCACCCGGGAATCTTTAACATGTGCCAAAATCTCGAACACGTGGGCATTTTTGCTTTTCGCCTCCATCAAAAAAGTGGCTGCCACGGCCAGGAACCTAACCTGCATCCTTGTGCTCGGCAGCTTAGCGCCTTAGCGACTGACTCACCATGGCGAGTCAAGTGCCAGGGGAATCCCATCGTTGTGACCGAGATAATTGTTATAAGCGGTTTGCAAAAAAAAAAAAAAAAGCAAATCCCATCCCAAATACAGCCGTCAGCCGAGCACCACTTATCAACTTGTCAGCAGAGCGAACCAAAAAGACTGCAATATGATGAAAGTTTCCGTTTGATCACTTGACTTCACTTCCTGTCAACCTAACTTCATGCTTTGTTTTGGTGAAGAAAAAGATGTGTTGCACTTGGCTATCATGGCTGGTAGGCGGATAACAAGTCCCAGCTGCTACCCTCTCCGTTCCTTTGCCGCGCATGCTGCTATATAAAAAAGCCAAATAAAGCAACTAGGGCTGCTTGCTCTGGCTCAGCCACTTCGTGCATCGTCTTCCTGAATGACACACATGATACAATGTGCCTCTGTCAGTGGAAGTTGTTGTTCCAGGTAAATTTACTGCAATTTTGCTGCCGCAGGCTCCGTTACATCGAAATTAGCTTTGCTATACATACGTATGGTTGAGTGGGCATGGATTTATGCACACATGTAAATAAAAGGACTATAGCGAGGTACAGTAAAACTTCATTACAAGGGACATCTGGTTATAAGAGACATTTGGGTGAAAACGGTTTGGTTGGTTTCTCATGTTCGCCATGTTAGCAACATTGCACAAGAGACCTTGGTTACAAGAGACACGTTTCCCGGCTCCCTTGAGTGCCTCTTGTAACGAGGCTTTAGTGTATTATAAAAGGCCTAGCAAGTATGCACACTGCCTCACCTCGGGTGGAAAAGACTATATTGTACATTCAGTAAGCAAGGTGCCAGGTACTCAGCAAGGTGGCCGCTAGCTCTGGGTAAGACTGTACAGAAGCGGGGGTGCTCAGCTGCCGTGGAACATCAAAGTTGAGCCACAACAAATGGCATCCGGGAGGGCGCGCAGAAAAGGGTGCAAGCGTTCACTCTTGTTGTGCAGCCTTTCTGCGATGGGAGCCACCGCAACCCGCACCTGAAGATCACGCTCAAGCCCATCCGCTTCGTGGCCGAGGAGACCCGCGTGCTGTGGTTCTGCAACTGCAAGCAGACGGCCAACCGGCCCTACTGTGACGGCTCCCACAAGAAGCCCCAGGTGCAGGAGCAGACGTCCGTCATCAAATGAGCAATAAAGCGCTGGTCACCACCCGGCTCTGGGTACACAGGCTAGTCAGTTGGCCTAGTCAGTGAAGTACGGGCCCCTCTCCACGGCCCGGAATGCTTCACAGGCTGCTTCCCATGTCCAGACGTGCTGCAGGCAGCATGGCTGGGCTCGACAAGGGCGAGTGTCGTGCCACCTGCTGGCAAGGTTTGCTGCCCTTCCAGAACCCGGTCAACTGCACTCCAATTTTTCTTTGTCCACGTTTGATCCAGATAAGTTGTTTATGTTCAGAAAGTCACCATGGCCGATGTCCGCATAGCATAATTACTGCAAGCATTCAAGGTAGCTCAGTAGAAGACTGTTTGCCCCTAGCGGAGAAAGTCCCCACACGCCAGACGGAAAAGAGAAACTTGTCCCATTCCCTTCTCTGGTGACTGGCCCAGCACATTGCCAGGTGCAGGGAGTTTCCCCGCACTATTGGTGTGTACTAAAGCCCCTGAAAAAATGTTCCAAAAGCCAGGGGACATTATTCTTGAGTTTAGAAAAACACTGGACTTGTATAACGTTTGAAGCAAAATCATGAGACGTTTTGCTACCTACGTGGGTGGCATCATCAGTACTTTGTTACTTATGATGCCACCCGCATAGGTGGCGAAACATCTTATGATTTTGTTTTCATGTTGGGTAAATCCAGTGTTTTTTTTAACCCAAGACTACAGTTCCTCTATCACAGCCATGGCCGCCATGACCCTGGACAAGCTGCGATGACAAGCAGGGCCCCTAAAGTGCTCTGCACTGGAACGTGTGCGTCAAAGACAGGACTAAGACTAAGGAGACAGGACGAGCGCCTTAGTCCTGTCTCTTACGTGCCGTTTTTCTATTTAAAAGACGTAGCACCAACTTGCCCAGCAATGTGCTGTGCTGGATTTGAGCCGTTTGCCAAATGAATTAAAAACACCCAAAAATTGTTTTTTTCCCAATCCTCAGGCCGCACATCCTTCAAAAAAACTAAGTAATCAGCTACATATCTAAAGATATTTAAAATCTTAGCGCCACATGCTGTGTCAAGGCACATGGAAATGTGCTTGGAAATAAGGCTCATGGAAATACGTCGCAAAAGGGTAAAAACAGATCACTTAAAATTGGGGCGATACATGAACTGATACAGACCCTACCTCTTTTTGGAGGACAGGTGTGTCGTTAAAAGCAAATGTAGCAGAGGACAGAAAAAAAATCTTAAAATACCAAAATATTGTCAATGTTAAAACAAGCACAAAGTCATCGATGCTTTCACGGACAGCACAAAAAAGTTCGCTTTGTGGAATTGAATAGAACAGGCCTACGGAGTCAATGGAAGAAGCGTAAAGCGGCTCCTGAGAATACTCGTATTCAGTAATAAAGTTAATACACTCCAAGTTAGACACCAGGTAAGGGTCATTCACCTTAAGCAACTTCAGATGCCTTTGCAAGAATCTGGAGAGAGCCCTTTGCGATGAATCCCTCGCTATTACAATCTCCCTGAATGGCATCCCATCTTTGTGCATTTTTACAGGGAAAAATATATCGAAGAGGTCCTTTTGTCACCACCGATGGTTTTCTTGAGGCTGTGCAAATTCATCTAATCAGAAAGAGCCAATGCCTTCTTTAATTCTTTCCTTGAGCACTTAACGGGGCGTAGAATTCTTAGATACAGCTTGCTGAACGATATCGAACCTGTAGCGCTCCGAGTTGTGAAACCAGAATTGTTGCTACCAAGTGTGTCTTCGTGTCATCTCGGCATTTCTGGTCAACAGCAACCTACATGAAGCCATGTCCCACTGTTCTCTTGCGAAGCAGCAAAGGTGACGGAGCTCTTGTGGGCAAGAACTCTTTCGTCCCTGCTTGCCTAGACAAGAAAGCATAAAAAGAACGAATGCCGTTCTGCAAAGGTGACATCCCTTGGAGACTGCCCTTTGCCTGAAAGTGTACGAAAGGTGTTCTACAAAGGACCAAAGTTCTGCACCGAGGTACGTGAAAATCCTACTGCTCTCTGTGGTAAGGAATGTTGTAAATAGAGTTCAGCCTGATGAACAAAACAGGGTTCCTTCAGAACACGTTGACTGCGTTATGTCTAGACAACCGTTCCGGATTGCAAGCCCCCGGGTTCGGGACACCACACAATTTTTGAAGAAAAATAACTTGGTGCTGCTGGTAGATAGAGGGTGGAAAAATTTCATGCCTGTTAAGTGCTCAAGGAAAGAATTAAGAAAGGAGGCATTGGTTCTTTTTTGTGAGATGAATTTGCAGAGCCTTAAAAAAACCTTCGGTGGCGCAAAAAAGGACCTCTTGGATGTTTTTCTGCAAAACGCACTGCAAATGCAAACTGCAAAAAACGCACAAAGAGGGGATGCCAATCAGGGCGCTTGTAATGGAGAGGGATTCATGGCAAGGGGCCCTCTCCAGGTTCTTGCAAACACATCTTAAAGGCCAACTGCACGCCAATTTCACCTCGACCAAATTTATTTTGAACGTACAGTATTTATTACCAAACCAACTGGGACATGACTCGTAGCCCTGTGAAATGTGCTAATTAGTTATAAGCACTCAAAATAGCTCCGTCGCAGGTGACGGTGCACCTGCCGGGACATTGTGCGAACAGCCATGAAGTGGAAGTGACATTGCAGCCGGCAGTGTGCTCTTTCGTACGGCCAGCTAGAAGAAACGGTCGAGCTTCGCTGGGCATGCTTCTCCTAGGATCGTGGCGAGGGTGAAGCGTTGCGCACAGCTTTGCCCCGGCCAGCCGGCCATGTGCCGCTGTTCGCTCGCCGGCTGGAACGTCACTTCAGCCTCGCTATAATGGCCGCACTCTCCTCAGTTTCACTTTCAAAATCTCAGATTTTCGATGGCCGTTTGCACTGTGGATATGCATATTTCAGCTGTCAGATTTTGTATCTTGCAGACTTTTTAGGCAGACAATATGGAAATTATGTATTGAGGAGGATGAAATTTTGAGTGCAGTTGGCCTCCAAGTTGCTTAAGGGGCCATGAAGACAAAACACAAGTTTGGTTCATTCGAAAGATTGCCTCGTTAGAATCATACTGACGCCACTTTTAACAAGCACTTCGCTCAAATAAGCTATATGATAAGAAAAAAAGGGAATGGCCATGCGACCCACAAGCTCATTTCCCACGACAGAACCTATAACGTCATACCAGCCAGCTCTGCGATTGGTGGAGGCAGACGAAACCAAGCGCAATTTAGGCAGAGCTTATAAGCTTGCCGAACAGGCTATTTGCGCTTAAATTTAGGCCACATTCTTTTTATAGCAGTAAGAATTGGGGGATAAACAGTGAAAGTTACGGAAGTGCATGTAAACATAGAAGTACCGATGCGTATTGTTGCTGGTATTGCGCGCACTATGCTTGTTTTAGCTGCACAGCAGTCCACCACTTTGGAGCTGTCTTACAAGCACTGGCCAATTGGCGTAGGCAACGTTGTCTTACGTGACCCTGTTTGCCGAGGATATTCCATGTTTTACGGAACGATTACTTTCTACAGTAACAAAAACAAGCCATGTGCAAATACGGTCAAAAAACGAAGCAACAGTAGACAACGGTCCATGCATGAGTACAGTAGTGCCATTTGGGAAGACTGACGGCAAGCAGCGCTGCAGCCGAATCACACAGTGCAAGTTCACTCGTATATGCGCGCTTATGACTTTATTGCTGACGTCTCGAAAACGCACCATTTGGCAGGAGAATCAAAATTTTAACCTAAATAGATTAATTTTTGTTAATATAGCATCATTTGCGGCCAAACAAGCACTAGGAGCTCTATAAAACACGACATCTTTCGAATAAAACAAACTTGTATTTTGTCCTCATGGCTCTTTAAGGTGGATAACCCTTACCTTGTGCCTAACTCGGAAAGTGTATAGAACTTTATTACCGAGTACGAGCGTCCTCACCAGCCGCTTTACGCTAATTCCATTGATGTTGTAGACCTGTTCTACTAAACTCCACGAAGTGAACCTTTTGTCCTCTCACTGAAAGCATCAATGACTTTGGCCCTGTTGCCTCTCAAAATTCTACTGGTTGTAAACATCGACAGTTTTAGGGAATTAAGATTTTACCTGTCCTCTACAACAGCTGCCTTTAAAACACCCGTCCTTCAGGAGGAGGGGGTTCGCATAGGTTCACGTGTATCCATTACCCCAATTTTAATTATGCACCAACTTGCCTAAGCCCCAACCATTGCCAAATTTTAAGCGATCTGTTTTTATCCTTTTACAACAGGCATATTTCAGTGTGCCTTGACACAGCATGCAATCTTAAGATTTTAAACATCTTTAGATATGTAGCTGATTACTTGATTATTTAAACCATGTGCAGACTGAGGATTGGGAAAAGCTTGTGAACCAAGTTCTTGTCATTTGGCAAAGGGCTCAAATTCAGTACAGCATGTTTTGGGCCAGTTGGTGCTGCATCTTTTAAGTACAAAAACTGCAAATAAAGACGGGATAAGACGCCCGTCCGGTCTTCTTCTTCTTAGTAGTGTGCACAGTTTTCTACTTAGAAAAGACTCAAATTCACCTTTGAGTTACCTGAAGAGGGATGCCTTCAGTTCCTCGACATAAGCGCCTTTTTCCATGAAGGTCAGATGTGCTGAGACAGTGGCGTGGCAAAGGCCCTCCGGTAAGGGAAGGGGGGTGCCACTTGTGCCCTTCCAATGAGTAAAGTGGACAAATGTAACGAGAATGCATGCTTTGGCCTGCCGCCAGCCTGTTCAAATTTGCTTCCTGTTATAATGAAGGAAAGCGAGGAGAATTAATGACGCAGGCGTGGATGAATAATTAATAGGCAGTGAGGTGACCAAAGGTGAAGGAACAATTCTTGGAGATAGGGGGAACTGTTGGTATGACCGCCCAGACGCAGAAGGGTGTAGCGAGCAAGCTTGTTCCTCGCTGGTGCAACAGTGGGGCCAATAAAGCTCCTTCATCATGTCCACGACAACTTTTCGGGCGTTGGACAAAGCTGCATTGTGGGGTAGGGCGCTTGAAGGGCCAAGAAGACTGTGGTCATTATCTGTTCCTGGCAGCTTTCTACCTGGTTTTTTATTGCGCTCATTGATGTGTGAGCTCATGGCGAATGTTTGACTATTTCTTGCATCTCTGTGGTGATGCGTCTCCTGTGCTCAGCTCACGCAAGTGGTGCAAGGCTGGAGTCAACAGGAGAGCTTGTGCGCTCTTCCGGGTAAGCCGATTTTCTTTGGGCATCTGGACTTTCTTTGGTCTTTCCATGGCCGCGGCACGTACGCACAGAGTAGAGGAGGTGAAAGGTCTGTTGCCGCACCAGCTGTTTTGAGCTTTTACTCGCCTGCGACACCACGGACAAGCTCCACCTTAACACTTGTCGTCCGTGGCTCAAAGAGAACGGAGGAGGTTACGTGGCTCAGAGCTCTCGCAGGTAGGTGCTGAAGAATTGCTCTTACTAGGCCAAGTCGTGACTGGGCATACGTGCTTTTGGCGGGAACATGTCACGGTGACTAGCTTCACGTGACGAAGTAGTTTGACACTGAAGTCTGACAGAATATCATGAACCTGATTTCCTGCCTGTTCATTCACAAATGGGAAAACAGTTGGCGCAGCTTGCACTAGGGGTGCAAGGCTGGAGAAGCAGCAGAGCTGGCGGCCCCTCTTCCTTCGTCGGAGGCCCCGCTGTTGCACCTCGCATGGATTCCCGAACTTGCCGCAGAAAGTTCTCCATCAGTGGCAGGCCTAGATCGTTTTGTCCGCAGCCTTTCACATCCTACCAAAGAGCATCGCGTTAGCACACGCTAGAACTGGCAGTAACCGGCTTTGTGAAGTTGGTGTCCGTGCTCCCCCACTTCCAGTGTGAACGCACGTAAACTGGCGAAGAGAATAGCACGTTGAATATGACTCCACGAAAGGTTGAGCTAGCTGCGCCGGGCGCTCTTCACGGGGCACACACTCACGTTCGCTCGGCTGGGCTGAGTGTTCTGGTAACGCTCAATGGGGGAACTAAAAGCAGCTGTGCTGTTAAAAGGTGGTGTAAGAATGCACAAATTACTGAACTGCACAGGCCGTCTGAATTCCCTCGAGTGCAGAGGAAACAAGGAATTTTATTACTGTCCCGATCATCGTCGCCACCACAATTGTACACCAGTGTCCCAGGAACGAGGGGCTACTTGGAGGGCGCCACCAGAGGCCGGAAGGGCAGCAGGTTGCCAAAGAGCACGTGCTGGACCACCGGAAACTTGCCCAGCACCTGCGCACACAGAGCACAGAGAAAGGGGTGGGGGGCTGGCACGAGACGCGCTCCCAGACAGCCACCTCACATTCACAGGTATCGTGTCACCCGCCAGAGTGCTCCGTGCTGCTTGCCGGGCCTGCCTATACGCCTCGAGCGCTGCCTGCAGGGGTGCCACTGAAATCCCCCTAGTGGGCCGTTTCAAAAGCAGCCACGGAAGGCTCTCCCCACTGTAGCCGCAGCTATTGCAGCACGTTCACGACTGAGATTTACCGTTTGTATGCAATGGAAATACATATTTATGTGGAGCAGTCACTCTGCCCGCCAATGCAGTGTATTTACGAGGGAGTACATGTTTCTGACACTATCTTAGTGTAGTACATTTGGTCTGTATAAGCACCAGGTATGTGTCACAGGCCAGCGTCGCGAAACTGGCATATGCATAGAGCTCATTGTAATTCGACTGCCATGAAATTTACTAACAGTAAGCAGCACTTCCACAGCTGGTCATGCTACAGCTATATACTACGATGTAAATCAGTTCTGTGTGTTTACATAACCTAGGGAAGCACTCATATTTGAAGACACACAAGCTATGCTTGCGAATATCATACCTCAGATATTTATCACTACCCTGGACAAGCCAATGTGGCATAAATTTTGCAAACATTTTACGAAAAAGAACGATGGATAATGCAACATTATACTCTGCAATCAGCACACGACAAAAAATTTATTTCTGGGTCGTCTTGTTGCGAGGTGTGCCCGCAAACATCCATCTGCTACATATATTCTCCGTGAGCAGTGCAGAGATGGGCTTGTAGAGTAACCCGCGTCCGCAACTAAACGCTGCTTCAAAGCATTGTCATATGACACAGGGAGCCTGCAGAATCTAGCACAAGCTGAAATCAAATGGCCTGATCAGGTAGCACGCTCTTCCAACGATACCTTTTATCGCCTGTGAACTGCCCACCTGTATACTTCAAAAAATGCGTCCACCGAGTGATCAGCTGTTCACTGAATACCAAGAACAAAAAGTGAATGCACAGCTGGTGTGTGTGATTACTAAACGTTCATTTCTTGATTTCGCACCACATTTGTCCACAACGATAGTTAAGCGTCCCTTCTCCCCATATCTTGCAAAATAGCAGTAAATTTCACACCTACCGTAAAATCCCGAGCAAGCGCCCCTACCCGGACAAGCGCCCCCCCTCCATACTCGAGTGATTTGAAATTTGCGCCAAATCCCGAGCAAGCGCCCCCTGTCTTTTTTTAACCTTGTCCGGCGCTTCACCCATTTTCACAAAACCTCTTACCTAGTTGTTTAGTATTTTCTTTTCTTTTTTTGCTAAATATTTGCATGTTAAATTATAGAATGATGCAATTTTTTGGAAAAATAAACTGTTTGTGCTTACGTATGTCACGTGCAGTATCCCTTCCCCATGCGTAGCCAGCACACGGCCGAAGCCGAAGCTGGCCGAAACGTGAGCCAGCCGGAGCCAGCATAGCTGCTGTCAGTCGCCATTTGCCATTATCGAAAAACATGTGGACCGTCCCACGTGTGCGAGACGTAAGTGAGAAGGATGCATTCGTACACAGTGAAAAAAAAGGTTGAGGTTGTAGAATGGCATCGACAAACCGGCAGAAACGTGCACGCGACTGCGCGGCATTTCGGGATCGACCGGAAGAGAGTGCGCGAATGGGACAAGAACTTTGAAACCCTGCCACAGCGCAGCTATGGAAAAGGAAAGGCACAACGCGAGTGTCTCAGCGAGTGTTTTGCGTCCATATTGAGTTCCGGTCCGCTACCGTAAAAACTTTCACGGGATAGGTATTGGGGGAGGGGGGGGGGGGGGGGGGGGGGCGCTAGCTCGGGATAATATGCCGCCATTATGAATTTCGGTCGACAACCGAGCAAGGGCCCCCCTCGAAAATTCCTCAAATTATCTGTTACCACAGGGGGGGCGCTTGCTCGGGATTTTACGGTAGTCAGCCTTGTGAGTCCTTTCCGGGTTAAGTATAAACCGATGTCTTTAGCATTTCCGAAACTGCACTGCGTTTTTTCATTCCCTTAAAAGCTACGTACTGGGTAATCACATCCCTGCAAAGCCACATTCATTGTGCGCGCTGCAAAATGAAACCAACCTCATTGTGCCAGTATCACGTCTAAACGAGGCGACAATAGAATGCACTTATGCCTATCATATTCGGAGCTGACAGTGGTGATATGCTGCTGCCGTCGCCAACGCCCGTAACAGCGGCCAAGAAGCACGCAGAACTGCATTCCCAGGTAGCTCTTGTTGGCATTCGAGCCCTCTACCAAGACGCAGCTATTTTTTAAGTGCCCTCAATGTACTATTTGCTTACAGACATCACAATAATACGTTGTTGAGGGTACGGAAAGGCAAAAGGAAGAGAAAAAGAACTAAGACATTGAGAACGAAGAACGAAAAGAATGAAGACGAAGAACCAATGAGCCCCTATGAGCCACGCACCGCTCATCCCGTAAGTGCCGCAGAAAAACGGCAGCAGGCGGCACAGCGATCACGAAGCTCGAGGTGTACAGTACACACAAAAGGCACTTGGCAGGGGCCCTGTTTGCCATGACGCCTAATCAGTGTGGGATAAGAGTGGCAGCGATTGCATTGGTGCACCTGCCAATCGACCTTCAACACAAAAAAGAGTTACTGCATTCCGTTTTCTTTCCTTTAACATTATTCCAGCAATGCATGTCTGTACTTACACACAATTTTTTTTTTTTTTCAGAGTGCCACGTAGCCTACAACCTGTATTTTGACTGCCTTATCGCATGAGGCCGGCTTTGGAACTTTTTTGCCGAGCATGCCACCAGATGTGTATGCTGTGCTACCAAAGAAAAAAAAAAAGCATTTCTTCTTTTTGGTGTGCACTTCGGGCTACAAGTAAATAAATTGGCTGGGAACGAAGTTAAACTAAAATACGGTCTATACCCGTGCCTGTATGATGCAGTATTCGGGCGGTCAAAATCGAAGTATGTTCAATTGGTCACCTTAAAGCATCAACCTCCGACTGCTCTGACTGTGAAACGGGAGCACCACTGAGATCTGGAGGCGAGTGGTCACATGACAGCGACAGCCGTGGCGGTCGTGGGACGGCCACTGCACCGACGCCTAGCCAGCTGTTTGTCATCGGAGTCTTTATTCGGGCGCAGTAGTTTTGCTTGTCACGTGAAAACGAGCCGCAAATAGAACAAATGCACTGACACAGCTGCAGAAACATGGAGTCAGGTAGCTCCAGCTACCACTTGTTGCCGCTCCCCAAAATGAACTGCCAGCCCCAAACAACATTACACATGCATGAAATGAGCCGATTATTCGACTGAAAATGGCAGCACAAATCACCATTTGGGCCCCTTATGAGAGCTGCCTCAGTGGTAAGCCTGACAACTCTTGGTGGCCCAGCAGATTGTTGATGATGATGATGTCTGAATTTTAATTGCACAAGGACGACTGAAGGCAACGAGCACCAATGGAAAGTCATTTCAAGAGAGTGACGTGAAAGTAAAAGTAAAGCATTTCAGTAAAAATAAAGGAAGTAAAACACGAGGCAATGAAGATGACTGGTGTAAAGGGCCAGGTTGTCAAGATACATGATGAGAAATGAGATGTAAAAATTTTACGTCGGTAAGAAACTCAAAAACGCGTTTGATTGAAAACATGGGCCCTTCCCTTAGAAGTATGATGGGTGTTGTGGAATATGTTGTGTGTATAGTTGTGGAAACTGTTTGAGACGTGTTGTGCCAAATGCCTTGCAGTAATTGCGTATGTGGATTACGATAGGCCCTCTCCACACCCGCTGCACATAGGTCGTGGTGATCCAGTGGGCAGGTGGGAGGGAGTGTGCTACATGTGTGTGGACCATCCATAATCTTGCTAAGGCCACTTCAGTGTGTCTGTTGCATGTGTCAGTGGCATATGGTCCCGACTGTGGCTTTATTACATGTAGTTTGTTGTCTGTCTGTTCACTCCAGTGTGCTTGCCACGTTTTACGCAAGTGCTGTCTTATGTGTGGCTTGAGGTCTGTATACGGTACTGTTACGTCTACAGTGTTTCTGAGTGCAGTAGCAGCGGCCCTATCATCTGCAAACTAATTGCCAGCCATCCCAGCATGCTTTTGTGCATAGACAGACTAACACTGGTACTCTGAGTCCTTCCTCCACTCGAGCCTCCAGAGGAGGAGAGCCTTGAAATCGATTTCCCCATGCATAAGCGTTGCCGGAATCCTCTTCTCAGCCGAGTGGAGGGGGCAAATGGAGTGGAGGAGGGACTCATAATACGGCCCTATATAATGGTGTTGAAAACGACATTGACTATATGGTTTTTTTTTAATGGGATTGTGGAATGACAGTGCACGAACAACACTCAAGGAAGATGTATAGATGATGGAATTGGGAATTGTAAAATTCCATATGCCCAGTGGGCTGTTCGTAACGCGCTTAGACCCTATTGAAATGACACCACGGGCGCACTTTGGCCTATTGGCACCAGTAGTAGGCCCCTTTCACGGCCGCGCGAAGGTGGCACTGGTGCCGTGGTCATGGTGGACTCGAAGAGAACGCTACGTCATCCGTGGTTGGCTGGTTGGCAAGGTCCATTCTACGATGAAAAGTCCTGCTGAGGGGCTCCTACGGTGAGCAGCGCTACTTAAGGCCGCTGCTCACCATATGGTTTCACAAGTCTTGTCTGTTAACCCTTTTGCTGTGACTGACGTACCGGTATGTTTTCGCATTTCAAGACCTCTGCAGTGTCAGTGACGTACCGATACGCTCTCCATTGTGCGTTCAAAAATTCGCACCATAGTGCAAAGCTGGTGCACCTGGACTGTTTGCACCATCTGTTGATTTTTTCTAGAAGCTCGTATTTTAACTCGCAAGTTCTTTCCTCACGGTATATTAAAGACCATGGAGCAACCGCGCCCACCCTTCATTGCTGGTGGGCATAGCCGCTCCACGCGCTGTTACCTGTCGGGATGAGTGACCATACGGCATGATTGCAATCCCGTACGGGTCCAAGGGCTGTTGTCCCATCCACAACGGGGTTCTAGGTGTTTTTTTGTTGTTATTATTATTATGTTCCCGTGTCTGCTATGGAGCGCTAGGTTAGCCCAGCGCGCCGTCGCCTCTCCAATAGACTGAAACATGACTATCGCGGCTTTCGCTCGCTCGCCGCCCCCTCACTTGCTGCTATCAGCAGCAAACGAGGTTGTTCTATCAATGCTGTATCCCCCGTTTATCTCTTTATGATTTGGCAACGCGTCATTTCTGTGCGTTGCGTGGGCTGCTGAAAGTGCTCCTTCCATGCGTGCGGTTACTTTCGGATGGCTGACCACGCAGGGCCTTCGACTGCAGACAGGAGCGGTGGTTCTTCCGATTCCGATCCGAATACGAGCCAAGCTCGGATTCGCATCCTGAGAGTTTCTCATCTGAGGAAAGGGTGTGAATTCCACAGCGTCAGATTGTGACGTTGAAATGGTGGGGTTGTCGTCCTGGAAGCGTGCACGACAAGCTGAAACTACCTGGAAAGGTGATTTCTCACCCATGCTCTTTCCTTTTGACGCATTACGTTCCGGATCCTACCGTAGTCAAATAAATCACTGTGCTCATTCCCTGATATTCCGGAACCCAAGCCAACGACGGGGGTGCGTCACGACCAGAAACGCCCGACAGTAAAAGGGTTAAATTTAATTTTATTTGTTGCCTTAAATAGCCTCACTGCTCAATTCTATGGAATAAAGTTCTATGAAACACCTTAAATAAATCCAGTTTCAAACCTGGTGGTGCTGGCTGCAACAGGAGTTCTCTGGGGATTGCCTGCGCTCCATACAATTGTGTTGTGGCAAAAAGGACCCGCTCGCGGGTTCGATTCCCGGCCGCGGCGGCTGCTTTTCTGATGGAGGCGAAAAGCAAAAACACCCGTGTGTACGAGATTTCGGCGCACGTTAAAGATCCCCAGGTGGTCAAAATTATTCCGGAGCCCTCCACTACGGCACGCCTCATCGCCTGCGTTGCGTCGGCACGTTAAACACTACAATCAGAAAAAGGACCCGCGCTTTCCATTGCTTTGTCTCGCCCCCCCCCCCCCCCCCCCCCCCCCCCCCCCTCCCGACGACACACCTAAATCTTCCGGTACACTGTACCACGGCCACCCACTGCTCCGAAATCGGGTAAAGCATTCGGTTAGGAAGCAGTGTCTCTTGCTCGAACTGGAGGTGGCCTCCACATCAGAGTGCTCTGAGCCACACAATCAGGGCAACCACCCGCATACAGCATGATATAACGAACGTTTGGTTGTGCTTTCTGACTGTTCATTCCAAAGCAAGACCATTTTGCAGCATCACCTCTTTCGTGAATGGTGTTGATAAAAAGAGAGAAAGCCAATCTGACCTACAACATCTGCAGCGGCTCCACAATGGGATTAACGATTTTCACAAGATGCTCACACACTGGCCAAATCGAAGCCCAGTAAGCGAAGGAATATAGAGAATTCAAACTGCACGTGTTTGAAGTCCCGTTTGAAGCCCATACTTCAAAGTAGTGGAGTTTTGTGAGTACTTGGCTCATAACCGTTGGCTTTAATACAAAACAGGCACTCCTGTGTTTTTCCGAAGCTGTGCCTTTATTAGGAATCTTGTGCATACATGAATGAGTGGGAATAAGGTGGCACAATGGCATTCAGCCAGTGTGCCACCCTTAACCCTTTGATACCCAAAACTAATTTTTTTCTTGAGATTGTGAAAAATTTTATGAACTATAAATAAACTTCCCACATCACAAATTTGAAGTCAGAAAGAAATCTGGTTCATTAGGACGGACACTAGGACACACTGGGCACTGGGAAACACTGGGCACTGGCTGCCCACATATCACTTGAACAAGAGAGCTAACGCGATCAGCATCATTTATGGTTCTAGTGAAGACAATAATGCAAAGTTTGTATTGCTATCATTTGTAGTAAGAACGAAATCGCACAATTTCGGTTACCTGTCACGAGCCTATTGAGCCCCCGGGGCTCGGTGAGAGTTGACACGCATCAACAATATTTTTCTTAGCCCACGGAAATACGTGCAGCCCTTTCTTGTTCAATTTTTGAAGGTTCAGTATCCTTTGTCTGTCGATATATGGGGTTAAATGTCGAAAAAAACCACAAAGGGCAAGAGAAAAAAAATACTGTTTGAGTTGTTGCTTCTGAGCAACATTGGCCATCAAAGGGCTAGAACGACCCCCGCCAGATTGCAGCCCTTGAGATGTCCTCACCTCGGCCTTGTACATCTTGATGAGTCCCGCGTTGACCTTGGCCCACGTGCCCACTCCGCTGATGTTCCACAGCTGGTTCGAGTGCTCGTGGAACGGCCCCGTCTTCACCTGAGAGAGCAGCACCTGTCATCGGCTGGACAGCTCTACGTCCAAGGTACATGGGCGCTTCACCGGAGAGCATGGCAATCAACAGAGAGAGTTACAGATGTCACTCCTCTAATGTCACTATCAAGAACTACTGGACGTCTCTTTCTTCTGGTGTCCCGTCCACTGCGCTGCAGTTTTCATTGCTACGATTATGTGCCAACCAGCCCAAGTCGTGCAGGTCAGCAGAAAGTCCTCACATGTTGGACTGATAAGCGAAGCGCAAAGTGAGAGCTCCGAACACAAGGTCTACACGTCGAGTGATCACCTCTCGAGAATCTCCTCCATTGGCATCCGACAATGCGCAAGAGCACACCACAATGTAGGCACTAAATCTCTCTGGTAGGGGAGACTGAATCGTGGACCATCTCAAGCACTGTGGGGCTTGCTCAACAACTGCAGGCAAACCTAAACAGTTGCAAAGAACACCTAAAGTGCAGCCTGCGTCTCCCTTCTTTTAAAACAGACATTCTTGTTCACATAACTGGTTCAGAAGATGGAAAGAAAAGCAAAATGTGGGCTTGCCAAATCAATCTTTCTGACTTGGTGGCTTAGAAGCAGGGACAGCGCTTGCTCTTTGTGTCATGCAGTTGCTGTTCACGAGCCGATCATGTGGGGGCTCACTGCGCAAGCTTCCACCCCGAAATAGTTCATTTAGTCACTGGGGACGCTGAAGTGAAACAACTTCTGGAAATACTACAGGGCCTCCACCCAATGAAAGTAAATCAGCCATTTGAGCAGCAGTGCTGCTCACATGGCTGCTGCTCAAATGTCAGCCATGGCGCTATTACAATCCCAGGAATACAAAGAAGAAAAAACAGGAAAATTTCAGGTATTTGGTGCTTTCAAATAGACAACGTGGTTGCCACCTCTGATAGGGCTCTATGTTGGGCTAATTGGTCGATCATACTTAAAGGGGCCATGCAGACAAAACACAAGTTTGGTTCATTCAAAAGATTGCCTCGTTAGAATCATACTGGCAACACTTTTAACGTACGCTTCGCTCAACTAAGCTACATAATTAGGGCAAAAAGGAAATGGCCATGTGACCCACTAGCTCATTTCCTGCAACAGAACCTATGACGTCATATGCCCAGTTGCGCGATTGGCTGAGGCCAGCAAAAGCAAACAAAAATTAGGCAGGGCTTTTAAGCTTGGCGAACGAGTTATCTTCATTTAAATGTAGGGCACATTCATTTTATAGCAGTGAGAATCGTGGGGTGAACAATTACAGTTATGAACGAACACATAAACATCAAAGCAGTTAGTGTGGCACTTTGCTGGCTGACACTGCTAACACAGCCATCGGACGCGCTAGACTTGTCTTTAACAACACTTATGAACTTATGAACAAGCGGCACAGTTGCTTACGTGACCACATTTTCAAGCCTTAGCTAAAGTTTTAGCATGAACCGTAATAAAAAGACAGCAGGTGAAGTCTGGCAGTGCGAACACTGGCACGTCAGCAGTATTGCAGCGCCATCCATGAAAGTGGGTGATAAACATGATAACCAAACACTGGCTTTTCAGCAGTATTTCAGCACCACCTATGAAAGCGGGCGAGAAACAAGATGGTAGGAGCCCAGGTCAGCAGGGTATGTTCAGTTTTAAGGCCCTGCTTTTAATATGTCATTTTCGATGTCATGACAACACACGATTTAGCGGGAGAATTGAAATTTTGACATAAGGGGGGACGTGGGTCTCAGAATGGTCAGAAATGGCCAAAATGTCGATTTTGAGAAAATCCAATTTTCGGAATAATTGTACCTCAAGCACCCGCCTTCAAAATGTCAACGTTAAATTCCACTGGGAAATACTGTAAAATCATGTTTTGAAAAGCCTCGGGGGCCACGAAATTCCCCGAATGGGGCAAAAGTTGTTTTAAATTCCCGCGCGTGCCGCAGACGAAGGAGCGGACCGATCGCCGCCATCTTAACCTTGTTTTGAAGCTTGTTTCTTTGTGCGCATTTTGCGACATCTCAAAATAGCATCGCTTGAGCAGATTGACCGCCCTTGCCAGTTTTCCGAAGGCGCCTTCTCGGCCGCCGATTGGCTGGAGCGGCGCGCGCAGTCGTCTGACACCTCCCATTGGTCGGCGCAACTTCTACGTCATTTTTTTTTTTTTTTTTTCACCATCACGGCGTCTGCTACGCGCGTCTGACGGAGTCCGCTGTTTTGGCGCAGCGCTCACTTAGAGCAGTTTGGCTAGACATTTTCGCGGCTTCTTCAGATTCTTTCATCGCACATTTTCGTGACTGATGTCAGGAGACGTTCAAGAGGACGACCCGCCATGCGTGCGGGAAGCGAAAGCATCGTCCGCCCGCCTGGTGCAACTTTGGGCCGCTTGAATCAGCCGGATAAAAATTGTTCGCCGCCTCGAAGTGGGTCGCCTGTCCCATTGCCTGACGAACTACCTCGGGAATCCAGACCCGGTCCAAGCACATCTTGTCGACTTGACACAAAGTATTACACGACAGAGGAGATCGTCGCGCTTACAGAACGCGTAGACGAGATCAAACGCGGCATGAAGACCAAATCACCAATGCAGTGGAAATTCGACCTGCTTGAGGTGGATCTGGAGCACTCGGAGGTAGAATCCGGCACAGATTTTGTCTTAGTGGATATGGCAATGCTGAAAGACCTTTTTCCGCACGTTGAGTGTGGCAACTGCGGGCTGGCGGCACTGGATTCGAGACGGCTGACAGGCAGTACGGACTCGCTGTGAGGCTCAAGGTGATGTGCTCGGTTTACGAACATCGTGTGGAGCGTTTTTTGTCACCAAGGACCGAAGGATCTGGCAGCATCACTCCTTTTCAGGTGAACATAACAACTTTGAAAAGTATTCAAAGCATCGGAAAGGGGATGTCTGCTCTGTCAGATTTTTGTGCTGGGATGAACTTATCCCACAGAGGCCTACACCACAAGACGTTCCAAGCGCACTTGCGAAAAGTGGTTCAGGTTTGCGAGGACAGTGCAGCAGCCTCTGAAGGTGACAGTGTGTGTGTCATCAAAGGCTTGTACAAGGACCTTGCTCAGCCGCCAAACAACATTGATGTGATGTTTGATGGCATGTGGATGACCAGGGGACGGTCGTCACACATTGGAGTGGTACAGCAAGCCTTCTGCAACTTGTGAAAGCCCCCCCTTCCGCCCCCCTCCCCCTTAAAACTTCAGTGTTGCGAAATCAAAGTATTTGCCGAGAACGCAGTATCCCACCTCTGTATCCTCTCAAACTTCCTGCGCGAAAACCACGACTAAAATAGCCTCACCCAAGAAAAAAAAAAGGGGGCATCTGAAGCAAGTTTCACCCCATCTCCTCCGCTGTACCCAATATTCTGGGTATCAAAGTGCACTGTAATAAATGATGCCAGTTTACGTAGGACTGTTGCACTTTTCACAATGCCAGATTTCGCAACGCCAGCAAGATGCCAACCGATTTGAAGTCGATAAATTTTGCTGAATTTCTGATGGTGTACGTTGCTTGGCCTCTGGTAAGATACTATTGTAATCTTTTCTAGCTACGGCAGGAGATCAGAGAAGCATGGGAAATATACAACCGTAAGCAGGATTGCATCAGCACACCCTCCGTCGCCCTTACTGGGAAACAAATCGAATTTCTTGGTAGCTAGGAGAGATTGTGTGGAAGCTGCGGTATAAATTTTGCTGGTTGCTGCAAGTATAGCAGTAGTACAGATCACTGCATCATAGCAAATATTGTAATCTTTTTTGTATCTTTTGTTTTTTTTTTTTTGTATTTGTCATTCCTAGATTTGTATACTATCACGTGTTTTCTGTCGTTTCCTATTTATTGCCTGTACGCGACAATAAACTTCAGTTGTTAATTCAGCGCCGTGTTTGTGTGATCTTCCTATCGTCTCGTTCCTGCGCTGTTTGTGACTCAGTCCTGCCATAGGGTGCGCGCCTCCCCATTGGCGAAACTGGTCAGGCTCCTCCCACTGCTGCGTGCAGAGCGAGTCACTTCCTGGCTGAGGCACAAGCCGCAGTCGGTGCGCAATCGCGGACGCGAGTGTGAAAAAAACGCGCGCAAGGCGCATAAACATTCACAAATGCTTGCTGGAACGATGAAACCCAACAAGCATGAGCGAACTTGAACGAAGGGCAAAGCAGCGGCATGCGGTGGCAGCTACCCCGTCAGAGGCGATTAGGCTTAGATCGCGGAGGATATTTGGTGGGCGATTTCACAAGCGGCGCATATGACGTTTTACTGTGAAAATTTCGCCCACTTTATCCGCTTTTTTTCTCGCATGCCCCTCGAGTTGCGTTTCAGCGGGCTGTAAAAAAATTAAGCGGTCGCTGGAGCTACCCACATCGTGTGGGTGGTCTCCACGGCTGCGTCAGCGCGCCTGTGGCTCATGGGGTGCGTTTTTGCGGGGAGAAAACCCTCCATGTGGTTTATGCTGATGCCCGCGTAGACGATTAGGCTCCGACAGAAACAAACAGTGCGCCAGCCGTGTATGCACGCCACGCAGTTTGCAGGCAAGGGGCTCGCTCACAGACTCCGCGGCTCACTGCATACGCGACATTGGGCAGCCCGTGTTGCAGTTCGCGTTTTACTGAGATCACATTTTGGCACTTGCGTCTCCCAAAATCTACTTCTACAACTAAAATTTCGTGCCTAGTTCTCCATGAAACTTCATTACATTGAAATTCCGGCAAACGGGACTTCGTTATACAGTGGGCGAAAATACATGGTGTGCATACACTTGAGGTTACAAAAAGGTCTGTGGTTCGTTACATCGAGGGTTTCGTTACATTGAAGTTCGTTACATCGAGGTTTAACTGTAGTACTCAGTTTCGAATATAAGGCGGGGTATGACTTCGAGACTGCAGATTAGAAAAAAAATCTCGTCTTATATTCAAGTGAATATGGTATTAGCCAAGCATCAATTGCGTTACCACAAAAGAGACTGCGTATTTGGAAGCCCACGGCCCTAAAAGAGGGGCTTGTTGTTTCATGTGTCTTCATGTTTTCAATACGTGCTCTTTTTAGCAAAACAAGTAATTGGAAGTTATCACTCTGGCTGCGCTAATCAACCCTAAAGGGGCCATGCAGACAAGATAACGAGTTTTTTTTATTCAAAATATTCAGTCTTTTACAGGTCCCGAAGCGCTTGTTCGGCAGCAAACGATGCTTTATTCACTGAGAACTTAAATGTTTTAAGGGGGGAGGATGTCTTAAAACTTTTTTATTTATGGGTAGAAACTTGTGAAAATTTGCCCAAAAATGTATTTTTCTCTGTACATTTCAAATATGCAATTATATTTGAGCTGCTGCTGTTAGTTTGAAAGTTGTGATACAAGTTTAAACCGTAATTAGGTAATTTCTTATGCAGCTTTAATGAACTTTCGCATTGCATTTTGTAGCTCTTTATTACATGAATTAATAGCCAGAGAGTTCTCATACCCAATGACATTTTTCGTTTTTCTCTAAAGTCATGGCATCCCCCAAAAATATGTCAAGTATAAAAGATGGCAGCATTCGATATTTTGGCTCATCAAAATAACTGCAAGTCATTATTTATGCATGGCCTAAATAGAAAAACAAAGAATGTCATCGGGTGCCTCAGGTTGTACTGAAAGAAATGGTACTAAGATTGACCTTATGAAGCAAAAAGAATTTTCCAAAAAGCTGCGTAAGACTGAGGTAAGCGACAAAAAATATGAAACTGAGAAAACTGGATTTGAAGTTTGGCCATGTGTTATGAAATGAACGGTCAGTAGTGCAACTGCAATATTTCTCTGTAACAAAAACATGTTCTTCCCATTCTCAAATCTGTCTTCGGATTCCAAAACTGTCATCTTACCAGAGCAGATAGCAGATATTGTAATCTTTTATTTTTTTTTGTTTTTTGTATTTGTCATTCCTAGATTTGTATATCACGTGTTTTCTGTCTTTTCCTATTTATTGCCTGTACGCGACAATAAACTTCAGTTGTTAATTCAGCGCCGTGTTTGTGTGATCTTCCTATCGTCTCGTTCCTGCGCTGTTTGTGACTCAGTTATGTACCAACTGGTCCGCCTACAATCTATCGCAGGAGCTTCGAAGTGCTCGGGGATGCATGCTGGCCAGACGATTAGGCTTACCACCGCGGAGGATACTTGATGGGTGCTTTCACAAGCGGCGCGTATGACGTTTTACTGTGAAAATTTCGCCCACTTTACCCGCTTTTTTTCTCGTTTGCCCCTCGAGTTGCCTTTCAGCGAGCTGTAAAAAAATTAAGCGGTCGCTGGAGCTACCCACATCGCGTGAGTGGTCTCCGTGGCTGTGTCAGCACGCCTGTGGCTTGCGGGGCGCGTTTTTGCGGGGAGAAAACCCTCCATGCGGTTCACTCTGATGCCCGGGTAGACGATTAAGCTCCGACAGAAACAAACAGTGCGCCAACCGTGTATGCACGCCATGTTTTCTTTTGCAGGAAACGCTCTACGGGATGAACAATTCATTATAACCGCGAATTTCAATGTAGCGAAATTTCAATGTAGCAAAGTAAATTATGAATTTTACCGAATTCGTTACATCGAGGTGTAACTGTATAGCAATATGGCAATATGGCGATTTTGGTGTGACAGTTTTGGTCTCCGCCTTTCGACCATTTCCAAGCTTCCAAAAGAACCCAACAACACTGCTGGAAATGTAACAAAGGGGTTTCAGAATAAAAAGTATAAAATTTGCAACGGTTGCAAAGAGAGAAGAGGCCGTGATTGGGGCATTACTGCCGACATTGTGCGGATGGATGAAGGTGTGGAAATCACGAAAGAACGCGGCAATCCCCGCTCCCAAGTCCAATGCCAGCCGGGGCTGGGTGCAGGAGTACATGAAGAGGGCCAGGTTTTCCTTGCGAAGGCGGACCTCCGTGATGCCGAAGTTTCATGAAGACTAATTAAAATATTTTTTTTTCAAGGGGGGACACTGCTCTTACAAAAACTTTAATTTTTGAGTAAGCTCTGTGAAACACTTGTCAGCCTTGCTGCTTTTCCTCCACTGATTTCAAATATGGCATTATTTTTTTAGTTGGTCAATGAGTTCCTGAGGTAATTAGAGGTAACTAACCATTTTTGGAGGAACAAGACAAAACTGTGTTGGTCATATAACTGTAATCTCTACATTTTCCAACACTATGAACCCTGGTGAGTGCAATAAGACAATCAGTTTTTTTATGCGTTGCTTGGAACTAATTTTACAGCTCATTAAACCTTGGAGGCACCTGTGGCAAGGAACCATTATGAGTGCCCACTTCAAACACTGATAAGTTCGAAACTACAAATTTTGAAAAAAAAAAAAATCACCTTATATTCAAGTGAATATGGTACAACTGTCGATTGCACTACCAACAACAGAGACTGCGTATTTGGAAGGCCGCGCCCCTAAAAGGGGAGGCTCGTCGTTTCATGTGCCTTCATGTTATTTATATGTGGTCTTTTCAATAAACCAGTGCAGCTGAACCTCGTTAAAACAAACACTGATATAGCGAATTATCGGCTATAGCGAACTAAGTACAAACTTTGGTCGGTCATGCTTTATTTCAATGACTCTTACTCATTTATAACGAAACTGAAACCGTGAGAGCCATGTGCGATACTGGATGTAGCAAAAAATATTTTACCAGGAGTCTGAGAAGCTACATGAAAAAAACCCCCGTCATCTTAAACTGCTGAAGTATAAAGGCCATTTTGTTCATGAAGACTGTGGAAAACATCATCCTGCTCAGTGCTGTGAGTAGCCACCAGACAAGGATCACATCCTTCATCAAATAAATAAGGACGCACGCCTCTTTTGTGAGGTGCACTTTGCTCTGTTGTAATTTCACATGCTCCAGTTCATTGAAGTTAAAAGTGCAACAAGGAGAAAGGTAAGGGTTACCTTGTTTATGGTGCATTGGAAGCCTAAAAAAATGCATTTTTGTATCACGTATTCTCGCACAAGCCAGATTTTCGATTTGTTAGAGCTGATTTTTACCTCTACTGTTACAACGAATATTGGATTACAGTAAAATCTCGTTACTACGAACATCAAATTAACGAATTTTTCAGATTTACGAATTTTTTGAAAATCCCCGCCAAAACGTCTATACTCTATATGTAAAAAAATTTCAGTACTACGAATTTCAGAATACCGAATATTTCAGAATAACGTAGGTAATTTTTACTCGCGATCGTTATTACGCTTCGTTATTACGAACTTCCACTGAACTTTCGGTTTCAAATCTTTGAAGCTTTCACCTACCATCATCATCAGCAACAAAAGGTAAGAGCTGGGGAAACCCGTTTCAACGGATACAGTCCAAGCAGCATCGGCATCATTGCGAGCGGCGTCACTACCGGCCTGATGAGTGCGTTCACTACGTCATAGGTAGGCCTAGTGTGAGCACGTTTGTAGATGTCAGCTGGAGCTGCAAAGTATCTGCGCCGTGATTGTGTTGTGCATTCTGTTGGCCGACAATGAGTTCTTCTGGACCCCGTGTTAAACAGAAGCGGCGCCAGTTTTCGCTCAAAGAAAAAGTGGACATTCTGACGGAGCTGAGCAATGGAAAAAAGCAAGTCGACTTGTGCAGGGAGCGTGATATCGCGCCATCAACAGTTGCGACAATACTCAAAGATCGCGACAAGATCATGAAGCTGCATCGAGAGTCTCAGCTGGCACCCTCAAGAAAACGCCTGCAGCTGGGCGACTTCCAGGAGGTTGACGACGCCGTCCTCACGTGGTTTAAGGACGCTAGGCAACACGATGTGCCTTTGACAGGCCCTCTAATTCAGGAGAAGGCGCGACAGTTTGCATTCGTCTTGGACATCTCCGGCTTTGATGCAAGTGCCGGATGGCTTTATCGCTTCCGTCAGAGGAATGGCATTGCGTGGCAAGTTGCTTGTGGCGAAGAGAAGGCAGCAGACACCGAGAGTGCAGTAACCTGGCGGAACGACAACTTCCAAGAAATCGTCGAGGCTTTCTCTCCAGACGACGTCTTTAACGCCGACGAAACGGCGTGCTTTTATCGGCTATTGCCTGATAAAACTATGAACTTTAAAGGGGAGAAGTGCAAGGGTGGAAAAAAATCGAGTCTCCGTGTATCAGTTCTGTTCTGTTGCAACTCCACGGGCACAGAAAAGCTCAAGTCCGTTGGCAAGTCCGTTAAGCCACGCTGCTTGAAAAACGTTGTCTCGTTGCCTTGCGACTACAGAGCCAACAAGAAAGCGTGGATGTTCACCCAGTGGCCGCTGCAACTCAACGACGCAATGAAGAAGAAAGGAAGAAAAATCCTTCTCATCGCTGATAATTGTTCGGCGCATGTGGTGAACGTGCGATTGAGCAATGTGAAACTTGAATTTCTGCCTCCCAATTGCACTTCTTTGCTCCAACCTTTGGACCAGGGCATCATCAGATGTGTGAAAGCCGAATTTCGGAAGCGTCTTGTGCAGCGCCTCCTGATTAACATCCGACTCAAGCTGCCCACAGAAGTCAACATTCGTCAAGCGGCAGAAATGCTCACGGGGTCGTGGTGGAGCGTGAAGGCAAGCACCATCAGCAACTGCTGGCGAAGGGCCGGCCTTTTCAAGACTTCACCTGTACCACAAGAGAGCGAGGACAGAGAGGAGCTCAACCCAGAACTTTGGGATGAGCTTACGGAGAAGCTCCCCTTTGACACCGCGGTGACCTTCGACGATTACGTTGACTGCGACAGCGCGGCGGCTACATCCGCGGAGCTCACCACCGAAGATATCGTCAACCAAGTGCGTGGGCAAGAACAGTGCGATGATGAAGATGATGCGGAAGATGCCGACACCGTATCAACGCACGAAGAGGAAGCGACTGTTTCTAGCTCTGATGCTCTTGTTTCGATCGAGAAGATCCGTTTATTCCTCGGGCACTGCGAAGATGTTCCCGATGACGTTCACAAGAAGGGCGAGGATGTGGAGTCGTTCGTCCTTCAGCGTCTGTCGTCTACTCGCCAGAAGAAGATAACAGATTTCTTTAAGCAATAAATTGTAATCAGACTGTGCCCAGCGTTTTTGCTTGTTATTTGCGCATCAACACTCGCACCTGCAGCAAAGGTACGTAATTGTTGTTGTTGTGTTACATTACCGACATGGAAATAATGGTTTTTCAAGTTCGTTGTAACGAGATTCTACAGTAACGAACTAATTTGCTGCCCCGATACTTATTAGCAATAACGAGGTTCGACTGAACAGTAAAACCTCATTACAAGAGACACTCAAAGAATTCAGGAAACATGTCTCTTACAGCTAAGGTCTCTTGTAACCAAAAAGTCTAAAAGCACCGTGGATCACTTTATTGTACACCAGCATCCAAGGCATATTTAACAGATCGCCAGGAAATTGCTCAGTATGGCTAAAGAAGTCATTCCCTGCAGTTTTGGTGGCTGCAAATTGTTTACAGGCAGAGGCGCTCCACTTTGCAAGGCTTCTTGCTGCTCACAGTACAGCTAAAGCACAGCTCTTGGATGCTAGGGAACCTTGACTGCTGACAGTCTCTGCACCTCCTCCTCCTCTGGTCGATCCTCTCTGGCACCATTTACTTGTGCAAGGATCACATGGCCTGTAAGTTCCTCAGACCGCATAAGGTCCACATATGCAGGCACAAACTCTTTAAAAGATCCTGGAACCTCTGCGGTCTCTCAGATGCGGGCTTTATCTTCAAGGCACTTTCCACAAGGTCTTCCATATAAGGCCCCCCCTGCCATCATGTCTCTTCTAAATCGTCAAGAATTTACTCTAGGAAGGTAAAAAAAGTTGTTATCAGTAACTGAGCATCTCCTGTATGTTGCTAGCATAGTGAACATAGGAAAACCAACCAAACTGTTTTAAAATGTCTGTCATAACCAAGTGCCTAGTAACAGTGTCTCTTGTAACGCGGCTTAACTGTAGTTGAAAGTTAGCCCTCTGTCCGTGTGCATCTTTCTGCCCGTTGTCTCTGGCTGTACTATTCACCCCTTAAATGACTAGCACAAAAAAAGGAAAAAAGGAGGACAAAGAGAGAACACAAAAAACTAGTGGCATCGCATGTCTCCTCGTTTTTTTTTTGTTTTTTCTGCCAGTAACCTTGTTTGCAACAGCAACATGATCCGTCTAGTACTAAAATAAAGATTATTTCTCCTTTTGTAATTAATTTTATGTGCGCACTTTGCAATTTTCCACACTATTCTTATTTTGTACTGATTTTGTACTGTACTGATTTTGTAGTTTTCACTGGCGATAAAACGTTAAAGCCGATCAAATGCCTACAACTGCCGTGCTGACAGCAAACTGAGCAGACCCCACGTTGACTGGCAAGACCGTATAATGCGGAATATAGGTCGACCCCCTTACCTCGCAGCCGAAAAATACACAAAAAAATAATTCGCTACACAACATCGCTACACAACAACCTATAACTTGTTTCGTCTCAGATTACTCATTAGGGTTGTCTGAAATGTCGTTGGAAGACTGCTCCTCGCTAGCTGTCGCCCACACAGAAGGCGTACTCGGTGCAGCCCACAGAATTGCTTATGCAGCACTTCTTACACTCACAACACCATTCCATCGTGAAGCGAGCGCAAAGCATGGAGCACTCATGTGCAGATCGTACCGAGAGCCAGTCTGTTTGGGGGAGGCCAGCAAACACCTTGGGGTATTCATTCGTAGAGACGTCGCATGACGTTTGCGGACAAAAGTCACCACTTTGTACATCAGCACAGGTGCACAGCGCAGCGCCCATAAAACGAGGTCTTCTGAGCATTGCATATCGACAGGGTGTCTAGCAAATTGCCTAATTCAATTTCCCTGACTTTTCCAGGTTTTCCATGACCATTTTAAACAAAATTCCCTGACTTATATACAGGCGCCATTCTGTGGAAATGGTCCGTGAAGCACATAAAAATTGGGCCCATCTCCCCGCGAGGGGGACTCGAGTAAATGCGTCGCATAGGGGGTGGGTGTATTGCGTTAACGTTTAGTGTTTGGGGAGTTGGTGGTAGTGAATGCATTGTATCAGCAGCTTCTTGACGTAGTTTGAATGAGTCACGGATATAAGGCGCGTTCGTAGCCCCCCATTCTGTGTCGGCTTTGTGGCCGAACTGCATCGCTGCGCCGCGTATGGGCACCGACGGGAACCATGGAGCGCCGGTCAAAGAGTGTGTTCACACTGCCCCCGCCGCCCTATCTGATATGTTTAATCGCCGCTCTGCTGGCGTGTCATGCTCGGCGAGACGGTCTTCAAAAGGCAGCGCTGGGCTATAGAGCGGCGCTGGTTGCATTGGCGCTCGCAGGCATCAGCGGCGACCGAATCCGCTGCTCATGAGCTGGATGAAGCTTCGCGCGCCCGCAAACGTGCCTTGTTGCGCGCCGTAAAGGGTGGCATAAAATTGGAGGCCGCTGCGGTTTGGCACAGCATGTCATTGCGATATAATTAATTGTAAGCCGGCAACAAAATTACCAGGTACTATATAGAAAGCACATTCACAGACATTTTCCTTGTTTGGAAAAAAATCTAGCTTACGAGATTTCTTATTTAATTTTGGTTTTGTCCCAAGTTATTGCAGCCGGTCCGTCCTGGTGTGTTCTGAAGAAAGGAAAATAAAAAAATGTCCATGCGGTGGAAATTCTGTATTAGAGAACACCGTAAAAGATCGGTACAATCGTTGCCCGCTATTACAGCGGGCCTCATACGGCGCATATTTTGTTGTCGCACTAAAACCGACGTTGTTATTTTTAACGAGCACCTTATATTATTTAAGAAAGTGTTGCAGGTTTAAATAAAACTCCGCATTGAATTGAAAGATGGCTTCACCGCACGACCTCAATGTGTTGCACAAAAGCGCCGTCAAGGCCACAAAATGACCAATGACGAGTTTGGTCGTCATGGCCGATGGCGACCATCTTGTTAATCAGGTAATTTGATACAAAATCTTATCACGGCTATCCTCGTCAATGGAAGTGCAAGGGTTAACGCGACAACAAAATATGCGCCGTATGAGGCCCGCTGTAATAGCAGGCAACGATTGTACGATTGTACCTATTCTTTACGGTGTTCTCTAATACAGAATTTCTACCGCATGGGCATTTTCTATTTTCCTTTCTTCAGAACACACCAGGACTGACCAGCAGCAATAACTTTGGACAAACCCAAAATTAAAGAAGAAATCTCGTAAGCAAGATTTTTTTGTCGAACAAGGAAAATGTCTGTGAATGTGCTTTCTAGTACATGTCAATTTTGTTGCCGGCTTACAATTAATTACATCGCAACGACATGCTATGCAGCGGCCTCCAATTTTATGCCGCCCTTTACAGCGCCCAACAAAGCACGTTTGCGGGCGCGCGCAGCTTCGTCCAGCTCATGAGCAGCGGATTCGGTCACCGCTGATGCCTGCGAACGGAAATGCAACCAGCGCCCCTCTATAGCCCAGCGCTGCCTTTTAAAGACCGCCTCGCCTAGCATGACACGCCACCAGAGCGGCGATTAAACATATCAGATAGGGCGGCGGGGGCAGTGCGAACACACTCTTTGACCGGCGCTCCATGGTTCCCGTCGGTGCCCATACGCGGCGCAGCGATGCAGTTCGGCCACCGCTCCCGTGCTCCGTTTACTTCTGCGCGGACCTGTACATTGCGTTCCGCTCGCAGGGTCGAGGGATCGAAACCAGGCGCCGGAAAGTATTTTTTTTATATAGTGTAGGGGGGAAGGGCGGACAACGATGGTGCGGACTACACGGACGTCAACGCAGGTGACATCGTGAGTTACTGAAATGCTCTGCATTTAAAAGCGTAGAGAAAACACATTCTATCATGGGGAAAAACACATTTGTTGCAAGTGCCCTAATTCTCAAAGTGCACTAGGATTAACTTCAGTTTGTTTGTACATTTTGAGGTTTGCTTGCGTTCAGTTACGTCTTCAGAGAGTTTATTTCATCTTGCAGGATAGAAGCTTCAAGTTGCGCTTCAGCGAGCACCTTTTGCTTTTTTTCGTGATTTTCCTGGCTCGACATGCCACGTGAACCGCATGGTGCGTTTTTGCACGCGATTCGGGCGCATCGGCGTTGCACGTGCGATTTTTTGACGCCCGCGTCGACGATTCGCGCGCGCGGCAGCTTCTGCCCCGCTCAGAACGCGTCGGGCGCGGCAGTGGGAGGAGCCTGACGACTTGCGCCAATGGGGAGCCGCGCGCCTCATGGCGGCAGTTTCGAAGCTCTCGAGACAGCCGCCTGGCTCCGCCAGAGATGTTTAGGCTTACCACCCCCGGCAGGTATTGCATGGGGGCTTTCACTAGCGGCGCGCATGATGTTTTATAGTACCGTTTTCCCCTACATTATAAGCTTCTTTACCTCACAAGCAACTTCGTGCGTGCCTTGTGCGGCATTTTAGAGAGCGCTTAGAAGCCGTTGCTCGAGTCCCGTCACCAACTTTGCAGTCGAAGCCGCCGCCGCCGGCAGCAGCGCGCGCAGCGTGCGAGTGGTTCCACGGCAGCGTCAGCACGCCTGTGGCGTGCGCGGCGCGTTTTCGCGAGCAGAAAACGCCCCATGCAGTTCACACTAAACCATGTCATGTTCCTTTTTGATTATGCAATTCTGGCTCCTGATGTCAAAAGAAAGAAGTTCTTTCAAGATTAGTTCCCAAAAAGCGCCGCCTTTTAAAATTGTATGTGATTCTGGCTCCTGATGTCATAAGAAAGTTCTTTCAAGATTAGCTCCCAAAAAGCGCTGCCTTTTAAAGGGACACTGAAGTGAATTTGTCAAGCTCCCGTTTTTGCTTGCACTGCGTAGACTGGCTCAAATTAGCACACTTTTCATCGTTTATCCGGTTGACAAATCGGTAATTATTTTACAAAGCGCGAAAGAAGAAAAACTACCATGCGCGGTTTGCGGCGGCCGCACCAACTAAGGCTGTGACGTTGGGAGGAGGGGCGCCGTGATTGGACGATGCCCAAGGTTAGCAATCACACAAGTTTCGGTTTCGGTTTCGGTTCTGTAAAACATAACTAATGGCGTTGTTGGATGGGCATTCTCAATATCCCAGTAATCATCGTACCGCGCTTCTGCCATGTCGTCGGCTGTAAAATGCACAAGATAAGCCTCCCAGGACGGCTTGTAGTCGTAGCATTCACTAGCCGAGACCTACGCAGTGCATGAACGCCCTCCGCGTACCCGCAGACGCCCAAATGTCATGCGCTTTTCCCCCATATTTGGAGCTTGCCTCCCTCATGCCTGTATCGTAAAAAGCGTGTTCGCGCCAGGCCAAGGGTCTGTTCATTCTGGCCTGTGCCCACTGCCTGCAAGCAGTCGGTGCTTATGGCAACAGCACGCCAACGAGAACTCGCTAGCGCGCCAGTGCCAGCCTGCGCGCGTTTTGTGAACTAGTTCGTGTAGCCATGAACGTTGCGGCCCAAAAAAAGGTGAACTCAATATAGAAAACATCGGCGGAAAACAAAAAAGTTAACTTACAAAAAAAAAAAGCACGTACCCGCGGGGATTCGAACTCGTGACTTGCAAAACATTTGCGGTGACATACCTAGCGCCCCATACCACTGAGCCACGGAGCGGGTCGCGAAGGCCTTGCTAATATAGGGTATATATTGTACAACCGGTTTACACTTTTGTTTAGTTTTGGCATTTCAATCAGCTTAGGTGACTATTTGTTGTACTGCGATCGTGCAGTAAGCGTCGCCCGAGTTTCCACAGTAGCTCACGTCTAGCAATTGCATTTCGTGATTGAAAAGCGTTCGCAGATGTGTAGTCGTGCTGCTGACCGCTGTGCTTGTTCGCCCAGCGCAAAAAAGTGCTTCCCGCGCCCTAGTTTTACGCTGTACGGTAAAAATATCAGTTGATTTTATTTCCTTAGTACCTATATTGACTTCGCTGACTCTTCTCCCGCCTTCAAGAGGCCTTATATTTTCCTACTGGCGTACCAGTCAGCAAAGCGTCGCATGTGTCGCATGTGCGCTTGTGCAGCGCTTGTGTGAAGCGACCTTGACTTGGAGCTAGATACAGTGTACAAACAAACCAAGTAAAGAAAGGCACATTCTTCCATTCACAAACGTGTCCTGGCTTCGTTTCAACTAAGCGAACGAATTGCGACCAAGCAATTTTTTTTTAACCTCCTTGATTGCGACGACCCGCCGGCGGCCGGCGGACGAAACGCTGGGCCGACTGACTCTGTCGGCCGGGGAGCCGTGCAGTAGCGCAGCCGTGGCGCAGCCAATTGCCAGCTCATCCCCTCCTGACGTCACACGAAAACGCCACAGAAAATGGGCGAGCGTAAAGAGAGGAGGACAGCATTTTCTAATTAGTTTTTCTACTAAATAAAATCGCGTAAACGCGCCTAGAGTGGTCGAAACATGGCCTGGGGACTCCGGACTACAATTTGCGCTAGTAATCCCGCAATGTTTACATATCACTTCAGTGTCCCTTTAAGATTCGCTGAAAAAAAAAAGCGTGCTGTGCGTGCGATTTGGGCACCACCCACATCGTCCTTCTGCGCAAGTGGGAGAGAAACCCAGCGGCGAGCTGCGTGAACCGCACGGCGAGTTTCTGCACGCGATTCGTACGCGGTATTTTCACGGCCGCGTCGACAATTTCGTGCCTGCAGTGGCTCCTTTCCTGCACAAGCAAGGGCGTTTGTGCCTTGAGTAGCATTTTAAAGAGCGTTTAGAAGAGGTCGTTGGAGCTAAGGCACTACTCCGCGGCCGGTACCGCCGCCATGTTGCCGGCGCCAGCCGCTCGGCACCCACCGTGCGGGTGGTTTCCGCGGCAGCGTCAGCGTGCGCGGCGCGTTTTCGCTTGCAGAAAAACCAGAAAACGTTTCATGCGGTTCACGCTTTCGTCGCGCGCGAACGAGCAGCGTTAGGTAACTTTTCTTGGGGGCCTCCAACACTGGTTTCCCCTATTCTATAACTGTGTGGGCAGGCCCCGAAGTGGTTTTCCCTGACTGGTACTACTCGATTGAAAAATTTCCTGACAATTTCCTGACTTTTCTTGGTGGCTCAAAATTCCCTGACTTTTCCCGGTTTTCCCGGTCGCTAGACATCCTGATCGAGAGCTTCCCCTTCAGCTAACACCAGTACCGACACTTCTTTTGGTGATACCGAACTGGCGCAAGGTGGACATGTCGTTGGCCTTGGAAAACCCCCAACTTTTCTTTTAAGTGCTGCTGTGAACTGGCACCACGTGCCTAAACTCATTTTGAGAAAAAGAAAATAGCACGCACACATTCGATGACAGTATGAGAAGCAACAAAACAAAGGTGGCGTCACGTCCGATTGATGATGGTGGCAATGGTGCCTTCGGGGGATTGGATGGGCTCGATGGGCTGCCCAGTCACCAGATGACCACTAGAATTACCGTATTTACTCGCGTAATCCTCGCACCCCTAATGTGAGCCACCAAAACTGGGATTTTTCGGTTCCTCGCATAATCCTCGCACCCCCAACTTTGCAGCGGCGAAAGTTGCCCGCTCGCGAAACCCGCATGGTGCACGCGCTCTCCAACGCACGCCCTCCCCCGCCGCCTCTCCGTTCGGAGGAGCGCGCTGTGTATCCAAGGCCATCCAGGCGCCCTAAGAACCTGCATGGCTACTCCCTAACAGGCGCCCTAACACGCTACTCACACTGTACTTGAGCCGGTTTCGCGCATGTTTCGCGTGTGCGCAACTAGACGGTGTTCGCGCAGCCCGCTGTCGTGTCGTGTCGCCGTCGTGGTCCCGCCGTTGAGCGGCAGCAGTCAGTGAGTCACTCGCGTCAGTGGTGGATAGCTCGCTGCCGTTTTGAGAACTTTTCGATCTAATTGTTTTGTGCTTGGTGCCGCTTCGCCATGGGGAGGAACGCCAGCTACACTGCCGCTTTCAAATTGAAAGCGAAAGTGTACGCGATCGAACACGGCAACCGTGCCGCAGGCAGGCACTTCGGCGTCACCGACTTCAACGTGCGTTACTGGAGTAGGGCACGCACATACGACGACGAGATAGGGCGCGCGCCAGAAAGCAAAGGCGGCAATTTCATGATCGCTGATCGACGGGAGACTGTTTACGTTGTAAATAATAAAATAAAAAGAAATAGCTGTCGTTGGCAACACTGAGGTACCTATACAAAAAACGACCGCTACATTTAGCGGGATTGGCATAAGGCAAATTGGCAACACTGTGCACCGAATTTTTTTTTTTTTTTTTCGCATAATTCTTGCACCCCTAACTTTGCATTGACTTTTCCGAAAAAAAAGTGCGAGGATTATGCGAGTAAATACGGTATGCCAGTGAACGCTATATAAGTTGAGGGGTGACTTTTCAACAAATTTTTAGGTAAAAAATCTCGACCTATATTCCACTTTTTACAGTAATTTCGTACGAGCCCTGCGTGTCGAGGTGCTCCACAGCAGGGCCCAAAACAACACAATCTGTTCGCAAAAAGGTAACCCACCTTGCTGATGAACTCTATGCAGCCCATGAACATGTAGTCCTTGGAGAGTTTTTCCGCAACGTCCAGTTGCGTGAATGCCTTGGGCTCAATCGTCGGGTGGTCTGCGGGAACCAGAGGGAAGGGCCAACCTCAGAAGGGGCACACTCACATCAGGCTGTACTCGAGTAGCGTTTGGTGGGGGGGTCATGTTGTGCAATTATACCCACCCGTGTTCCTTTTTTAGTGTAGTCCAGGCAGGCCGTCGGGGTATGCAAATTAATAACGAACTAGTCCAGCACCATCCTGTGTACTCCGTTCTTGTGTCCCCGTCCTTTCAGATTGTTCCAAGGGGGCAGACTGGCCTTAGAGCTATTTTTTTAATTTACTAACCACTCTTAAAGGAGTACTGACACCAAATTTTGACACCTAAAAAAATGATATAATTGGCTTCAGTAGTTTACGTACAGATGCCTCACAGAAATTTTTGCAGCGATCCGAGGCCGGAATCACATCTAAAATCGATTTTGATTGTACCGGTCGCGAGCTTCAACAAATCGGCAGCACTAGCGAAATCGCTTTCGGCGTGACGAAACATCGGCCTGCGTGTCTGGCCGGTTCAGGGTGACGTCATATAGTCGTTTTCGGAACCGGAAACGATATTCTGCGCTGCTGTTGTCGGTGGTATTCGTTTGGGCAGGAGACGTGGGCGTAGCTGTGTGAGAAATGCTTGTAAACTTTGCGTGTTCGATGTCTTTGCTCTTCAGTTCGTGGCCGGAGCATGGTGTTCCCTTGCACTGGTGCCGAAAACTGCGCGGTGCCGGCACCGCGCGGTGTCGACGGGCACCGCGGCGACGCGGCAGTGCGCGTCGCCGAGCTCCCCCAAGTTGTGCTATGGCAAGCGCGCGGAATGTGAAGTACTGCTCGTGGAAGCCTGTCCGAGCTAATCGACGACGATGCCAAGATGCATTATTTTCCACGCGACGACATGCAGCGCTAAACGTAGACTGAGTTTGTGCGCGGCGGCGGCCGCAAGAGCAGTCGCCCAAGCCAGCGGGCTCGGTGCTCGGGTCACCTTGGGTGTTGGGAACTTTAGGCTTAGTATCGTGGCGACTATTTGATCGCTGGTATCTGTAGAATTGCGAATGACCATCCCTTACACAACTTTTCACCACTATCATCCCCTTTTTCGCATATGGAGCTTTATTTTGGCGATAATTTCCGTTCCAGCGATCAGTGACCAAGACATCTGCCGCGGCCTGTTTTGATTCTAGCGCGCAGGTGGCGCCATCTTTCGGCCGCTCGCTGCACCGCGGTGCCGGCAGTGCTGGGTCGTAGCGCCGAACCTCCTCTGCCGGTCAGCGTAGGCTTAATATCACGGCAAATATTTGAACGCCACTTTTAAATTCAGCGCTGATAACAACCCCTAGCACAATTTTTCAACACACTAACAGGCGGGTAAAGCTGGCTCAAACATGTGTCTAAACACAGATGCCGCCATGATGCCACGCTGTAGTTGCCAGATCAGTAGTTGAAGATATGGCTAACAATTTTTCTTGAAAATGAGGCACAAATTTAGGGCCCTAAGCTAAAATTAGGAAACTTTTATGGCAATAACTGTGTTTTTTTATAGGTTTGTATGCTTTTTATTAGTTTTATTGAAGCATTCATGCTTGAACAACAAAAATAAATGAAATATTAAGCAAATAGAGGACGTCGGGCTGAGGCGCCAAATTCAGTTTCGGTATATTGTGTGGAGCGTCAGTCATGTGGGGGTAATTTACAAAGGTTCACTCTAACACGCCTTAGTGTCTGCTGTGTCACTTCGTTGCTTGCGAAGACAAGCTTGCGAAGACTGCCGCCGATACGGAATAAAGCCGCTGTCGCCTATCTTCAAGGACACCTTCTCTACATGTCCGTAGTGGCTGCTGCCAATTTTAACTCGCTGTCAGCCGGTCATATCATGTTACGCGAAACATTTCTGGGCAGATTGGCTCCTTTTGATCGTATATGATTCGTAAATTAAAAACAAACAAATGTACGAAACATTTTACCATGCCTAGCGTATGACTAGGGTCTTGTGTACGGGCGCTGTTATACTTTCACTGAACGGTGTTTTACTTGAGTCAGAGATAAAACAACCCCCAACTAATAATAATAATGGTAACTTTACTTGCACAATAAGGTCGTTGTCTAGAGGAGGACAAGGCGAAGCCGAAAGGTAATCCCGAATGTAGGTGCAGAAATCTCCTGTATGGGTGTGTGCGATTGGTGCATGCTCCTTTGATTGCTGAAACACGCAATCTGAAATTTTCGAGAATATATTTGATTCTTTGCATGACACATTTCTTAAACTCGGCGGATCAGCGACGCTGTTTAATTGCATATACTTGCACCTCTGCTCTCAAATGGCCCATGTATATAACTGCACAGAGGAGTTGGAGGAGGAGTAAACTTCATTCATGTGAGATGGGCACCCGTGCGGTGGGGCGTTAAGAAAAATTATTCTGTCCTTCCCTGGGTGCCTTCGCCAATGAACGGAAACGGCCACTTCTGTTCACGCCCAATTATCAGGACCACCCCGCCTGCAGGCGGTTTTGCCTGAAATGCCTGAGGGTTCGGCCGGAAATCTGTCTGTCAGCAGAAACCGCCTAGGAGGCATGTTGAGGTAACACACATATGCGCTTTCTTGGGTCGCGATGGGACCGTCATGTATGTTGTGCAAGGCGAAGTCGACGAAGGATATACGTCTCCCTTGAAAAGTAAATTAATGTGAGTGTACCTATAACTTGTTATTGTCATTCATTAGTTCAATCATAGTGGTTAATTTTACAACAGCTGCCAAACATAACTATAGCAGGTGAATCAGACTGCCTAGCATGAGACTATCAATTGCTAATATAGAGTATTCAGACACTTAATGTGCATTGCATATGGCATTCATTAAGAAAGCCGACAATAAATTGAACTCTCAATTTTATTATTTGCGACAGTTACATCTGCACGTATCGGTTCAGCCAGGGCCACCTGGAGACGTTCTTCAGCTGTATGCACCAGATAAAAGGAAGGAATGCGATACACGATAGAAGGAAGGAATTCGATATGTGTAGCACAGCCTTCTCATTTATGCCAACATCAAACCGGTGGCCACAAAGGTGTCACACCAGACCTTGTGGAATTTCCACGCTTCCATTCCAGCGTGCTCACAGCAACAAGGATGATGACGAAGTTGCATTACCGAAGCTGGGTTCCAGTAATGCTGTAGCTGATTATGAAAGTTCTGGCTAATGCTCATTCAGATTGTGGTAATCAACATTCTTATTTTCATCAAAAATAATGGGCCATCACAATGCCATCAGCCCGTGTATCATGTGCTTCACACCATAGAGCATACTCCGTGTCGCAATTCCGACAACGAAAAAAATAACTTTGACATTGCCAGCCTTGCCTTCTCATCCTTCCACCGGTTTTGTTTGAGGCGTGAGAAGTTATTTGTGCAAGCTGAGCCCAATAAAATCTTGCGCACAAGTTACTTTTCATGCGTACATTACTCTTTGGCTGCCAGAACAAGCAAAAATAAACACAGAAAAAGCAAGAGGGTCATATGTACAAGCAATTCTCATCCAAGAAATTTTATTTCACCACCAGTAATACCTCCACACCTCTAGGGAAGTTTGTGATGGTAAGAGCAAGGCTAAGATGACCTAATGTGCGACTTCAAAGAAAGGAAGAAACTGTAGAAGAAAGCTAGGGAGGTTAACCAAGGAAAGAGAAGAACTGTTCAGCTGTCTGTGCTACATGTGGAAATGGGAACAGGAAACTTGAAAGGAAAGGACTGGCATAAAATAAAGGATAAAACATTAGGGAGAAAAAAAACATGGCGTGGAAATGGCCAGTACAAAGACAGCACCATGGGCGAAAAAAAGATAGGCATAAAACAAGCAGGCAAAATGACAAAATGGGCAAACGAAGGATGCTGCATGCTGGTAACACCCATACAGCACCTGTGACTGTTTTTCTCTCTTAATCACTTCAATCTGCTTCTTCAAGGCAAGAACTGATTTGGCTACTTCAGCTCCATCTTGTCTAAAACCACTGAAATATGTCTGATTTTCTGTGTACATAATGTAAATAGGGTACATAATTTCTAATTTTTTGAAATTTCTCCTGAAGTGTCTGCTCCTTCGTGGCAAGCTTTCGTGACTAACTGCCTCGTAGAATTGCATTTGCTTTGTTCATTTTTTGCTCTTTTATGCTGCCTCTGCTTGTATTTGTTTATTTCGCTCTTCTCCTCTTCCCGGTGCTTAGGTTTTTTTTATCATAAAACTGTTTTTTCTTCAAAAAGGTTTTTTGCTTATAACCCTGCCTGTTTATTGGCTTTAAACCTGCCATAGCTTTGCTGGAAATAGTTAGTTCCTCACACAATTTTCCTCTTTCTCTATTCTGGGAGAGGGGGCATGAAATTTTAAAAGGTAAAGAGCCCTGCAGCGACTAATGAACACTCGCAGTACTTTCTTTGTAGTTGGAAGTACTTAAAGCTATAGTTCCACAAACCCAGAATGGGAATGCGTGTTCTACTAGATATCTTCTAGTCTCTGGTTTGCTTTTGTTGAGATTTTGTTTAAGCTGCTATTAAATAGATTAATTGCGATCTAATGTTACCTGACAACATTAATCATGTATCTTGTGTGACGTTCAATGCGTGTTCTACATGATATCTTCTAGTCTCTGGTTTGCTTTTGTTGAGATTTTGTTTAAGCTGCTATTAAATAGATTAATTGCGATCTAATGTTACCTGACAACATTAATCATGTATCTTGTGTGACGTTCCCAAGCATACAATCAATGACAAATCTTCTAAGCGTACCTAGAAAAAGGGAAAATCTCTCGAGTGAGTTTTATGATGCACATAACATAGTAATATTAAGCTTGGGTATTTCATGGTTATTAAATCTAAGCTAATGCAAGGGCCACTACCTAAAAGAATTTCAACTGGAGGAAAAAGTGGACACACGTGCTGCAGGGGCCTCGTATACAGGCACAGGCACAGGCACAGGCACAGAAAGCGTGTTTGTTTAGCATAAAGTGCAGTCACAAATACGATTTCCATTTACATGCACTTCTTGGAAGCGTTGTCCAGTTCGAACTTCCATTCGCTAGGAAAGCAAGTACAGTGGAATCTCGGTGATACGAATTCGGTTCATACGAATTTCGTTGTGATACGAATTTTTAAAATTCCCCGGCGAAAATGCATTGTATGCAATGTAAAAAAATTCGGATGATCCGTACGCATTTACCACTCCGGTGCGGGTGATACGAACACGCGAGCCGCGAGCAGACGACTGCAGTGTGGACGGGAGGCGGGAGTGTTAGTGCGGCCGTGGTTGCGCGCGGGCACAAAAGCATTGAGCGTGAACCGCATGGAGCGTTTTTTGCTCGCGAAAACGCGCCGCGCACGCCACAGGCGTGCTGACCCTGCCGCATAACCATCTGCACGCGCCGCGGCCGGCGGTGGCAACATGGCGGCGGCTTCGGCCGCGAAGTGGTGTCGGGAGCTCGAGCGACCGCTTCTGAGCGCTCTCTAAAATATCACTCAAGGCACGCACGAAGTTGCTTGAGCGGTGAAGGAGCTCAATAATGTAAGTGAAAACGATACTATAAAACGTTGTCCGCGCCGCTAGTGAAAGCGCCCGTTCAATATCTGCTGGGGTGTTAGGCCTAAACATCTCCGGCGGGGCCACCGGAAAAACTGCCGCCATGAAGAGCGCACCTCGCCATTGGCGCAAGTCGGCAGGCTCCTCCCACTGCCGCGCGCGTCGGGCGTCATTTTCCGAGCGAGGTAGCATCTGTCGCGGCATCGCCTCCTGTATTTTTTACAGGAGGCGATGGTCGCGGGGGCAATGCGGTTCGCGTGCGCACGTCGCTTCGAAGGTGAGTACGCGTTCTTTCGACTCCCGCGTTTACGATTCGGGACGGCACCCCGGCGCCAGCCTCTGCTGGGGTGGTACCTCTGCCCACGGCATGGTTAGAGCGGCGGCGTGCGCGCGTTGGTATCGACACCGCGCGCGCCGCCGCCCTAGCCCCGACCGGGCGTGCACATCCTGCTCAGCCGGCTCAGCCTCGGTTGCCCCCAACGTTGCCGTGAACGGCAGTGGGAGGAGCCTCATGTCTTGCGCCAATGGGGAGACGTGTGCCTCATGGCGGCGATTTCGAAGCGCTCGCAGCTGGGCCACCTCTGCGGCGCATATTTGGCGCGGATGATATTTTATAGCGCAGTTTTCTCCCACTTTGTGAGCTCTTTCCCGCATGAGCAATTTAGTTTACACCTTGAGCTGCGTTTTAACAAAAAGTTACAAGCGGTCGCTGAAGCTACTTGCACCTCTTCACGGCAACAGCCGACGCCTTGTTGCCGCCGCCTGTTACATATGCGCGGCACTATTCCATTTTTTCTCGTTTTCTGATGATACGAATTTTCGGGTGATACGAATATTTTTGCCGCCCCTTGAGATTCGTATGACCGAGATTCCACTGTAGTTGTAGAGAGCACCTCAATAAATTGGGAAAACAATCAGCTGACGCATACAGGGGGGGGGGAGGCGTGTGAAACATGTTAAAATAGCGCTGTACAGACGGGACAACTAAGAAAAGACTACACAGGACTAGCGCTGCATATCAACTGAACTCTTTTACCACACACAAAATGATACATACAGAAACAGCGCATGCGCGAATACGGGAGAAGCCACCGGGGAAAAAATCAATCAGGGGGAAGTGATTTCTTTTTAAAGAAAGAAGGAAAATAAATGGACTGGGGATATTATTAAGCTCTCATGGGAGCTCACCTGCATTTAACACAGCCCGGAAGCAAGCATAGTAGGGGAAATAGGACAGGAGAGAGAAAAGTAAAGATTAGAAAGGTGAGGAAAGAGTAGAGAAGAGTAGTTCCACTGTGGTCGATTCCGTCGCACACAACACACCACGAACACTGTTGGCTGGCGTAACGCTGCGTCCGGCAGACGAGAAACCTCGAAAGGAACGGTGAAGCGCGGAGGCGAGCTTGGTGCGACAAAGAGCGAAGTCTGTGGCGGTTCCGACGGCTTTGGAGACGGGTACTATGGTCCCTAGAAATATTTGCTAGTCTGCCGTCCACGCGCTTTCTCGATGGGAAGGCGTGTCCGCGCCGCTGATGCACGCACAGCGCTGCCCAAAGGGCGCTGCGAGCAATCGGAGCGCCCGAGCAGCCAGAGCGAGAGCGGCCGCAGGCCGGCCTGTGACGCGCTACTGCCGCGGAGCGCGAGCGCGCATCGTGGTTTGTCGGCCACTTAGAGCGGTGAAATCAAATGGTACGAAGTACATCAGCTCACAATTGAAGGTACGATAGTACTATAAGACCTTTTACTTTCACGCCCCGAGTTTTTCGTGAATTGGGCTAAGGCCGCTGAATTTCGCGAGTGAGACCGAAGGATGAAACCGCAGCAACCAGCGTAGCCGTTTCACCACCACAGCTAGAACCATTATTAAAGTGAAGCTTTCTATGTCTCACTGATGGCCTATGTCGCCTCGAAAAAGCACTGCAAGAAAGCCAACTGTCTCTGACGACAGTGATGTTTGTGAGTAAAGTGGAGAGGGGAAAAAAACGCTTCCCGTGGTCAGAATCGAAGCTGACTCCATCGCGTTATAAAGCCGACGTCTATCTCATTGCGCAATTCCAACATGGTCAAAGCAGTTTGGATTTGGAGAGGAGTGCATGGACGTGCACATGTAATTAGTCAGAAAAATTATCCACTCCTCCACTCTGCAACGATGGTTGAACACGAAGCTTTCTTCGCGTGAAATCAAACGGCAAAGGGTCGATGTCAAATCCGGCGCGATCATAAGTCCAAAATGCGTGCGACTCAAAGTCAAAGCTCAATGAGTCAATGTCAAAACTCAGACGACAGCGAATCGCTCACAAGAAAGCTTCGCATTCAACCATCTTCGTCGTCAGACAGAGGGGTGTATGATTTTTTTACGCAATGTTCAGACAGTGAGATACCGTTCAAAAAGAGCTCCCTGCGGCACCATAATCTGCGTTTGTTCCACATCGAAACTACCGGGTCATTCCCGAACGTCATTGACGGTGACAAGCATGCAGCCGGCTGGTAGGCTGACAAGAAGAAAAGCGAAAGCTTGAGTAAAATGTTGTGCCAGCAAAAACTTGTTCGTAAATACTTTGGGCAGAGTGCGGGGGCAGGGGGGATAAAGCAAGGTATATATGGTCATGATAGTATAAATAAACCTCAATATTTTTACTCCTTGGTTTCAAACAGCCGCGAATATAATGATTGGCCATAACACAAATATTCTGCTGTTTTGATTTCCCCGCGTACGTCTCGCAATTCACCCCGAGTGTGTGGGTGATCAAAAAGAACGTGTGCATTGAGGAATGCAAGCGAAGTTACTGATTTGCAGCCGGGTGTTATTAAAAATCAGTTTCACGTACCCAATGCTGGCAAATGTTTCAAATCGTGGTATTCACGAAAATTACAGGCACGCAAAAGAGGTTTGATAGTACCCAAATTTCTGAAAATCTCGAGGTAAGCGCAGTGTTGGGTTAAGCGAAATGCCAAAAATGTATGGCCAGATCACTGGAATAAGAGCTAGTGCTGGTAACAAATGCTCCAATGGACAGGGACGCTTCCGGAATACAGGCAAAATAATTTGCAGAAAAAAAACAATTTTTTTAGGTATTGCGGAAAAAGAACTGCGTGATGCTCGCCTGTTTCGCCTTCGCATCTGGTCCCAAAAAAGTGTTCTCGAGCTTCTCAATGCCGCATCAACTGTTGGTAGCCAACGCTATATTCTATCTTTCTGTGAAACAGGCAAAGCATGTTTTTCTTGTTCCTGCCGTTTTTGGCACTTCTTAGACACGTCTTTGTCCACATGATCAGAAGCGTCTTCCCCAGCTATATCAACGATGTAAGCGTTGGACAGCACTCCGCTAACGGGACATCGGCCGCGCACAGTGCGTACCCCGCGCAAATTTGCCGTTCGCGATGGTGTTCGGCGCGTAATGGGAGCTATGCTTTAACCGAGAGCTTATGAGATGCCTGCAGCGGATGTTGCATTGCATCCTCTTTGTCAACATTTCGAGATATCCGTGATCCCCGAAAAGACGTTTCGAGACAAAGGGTGGAAGATGTCGCCTATGGCAGATATATGCACGGCAAAAAAAGGTTTCGACGTAACCGATATTTCGAGATATCCGAGTTCGAGTTATGGAGAAATCACTGTATCTGATGACTGAAGGTGATAAAACTTCGTATTTATGTGCACACATCTTGTTTTTTTATTCGGCATTTACATTTAACAGATTCCAAGTTGACTGAACGTAACTGAGGGGGCCGCGAAGACGTGCGCTTAAGCGCCTCCAGATCAACGATGCGAAAGGTCAGAAGGCACCGGTTCCAGCTGCTTTTTTACATACACGTACAGGCGATAACATCTTGGGAAACTTGCAAAGGAAGACGGTTCCAAAGAGCCATACAAAAAAGCGGAGCGCCGACACACCACACACATTTTCACGTGCTGACTAATCCATCAGTTAACAACGGCGGGGGTATTCACAAAGAACGGTTGTTTGCTTGGTAATGTAGCTGAAGTCCCACATGATGCTTCCAAGCTGGAAAACGGTGCCGTGCCGGCAGTGTTCCCGAAGTCCCCGTGTATGTGTCGAAATGGGTTCGATACATACTCGGGGGCGAGCGTAGCGACACGATTCCGCGGTTTTTACAAGGCTCGATCCTTCATAATACGCGAAAACGTACTGCTGTCACTTCACGCTACGGTTAAAACTCTTCGTACTGGTAAGAACCAACTTATTTGGCTACTTTGTTTTGTCGACAGAAACGGATAGGGTTCGAAAAGGGGCAGTTAAAATGGGCTGAACCCGCCCAGAAATAGGGCAGAACTTACGAAGGCTGCAGCGGCACGGCAGAGCGCCGTCCGCCGCTGCCCATCGCGCCGGCCGGCCACCGCGCTCCGATTGACTGCAGCGCCACCGCTGCATGCATCACGAAGGAGCCCCCTTCGCGGCCGGCGGACGGCAGACTAGCACATATTTCTAGGGACCATACGGGTACTGAGGGGACGGGAGCTGGCACTCGACTGCCCACACCAGCAGAGCGAAAGCCGGGCGACATCCAACGGCCCGCGCTTGCAACGGGCCGCCGAAATGAAGCCCCTCCGAAGCACAGGAGCACGAAAAAACACGTCCGCTCAACTCCGAAGCGACGACTGAACTCCACTGACGCACCCTCAAAAGCTACCTCTCCGAGCGTACGAAGTACCCGCTAATCTACGCGCTACCCTTCTCAGTTGCGAAGAGTGCAAAACTGCATCCAACGCGACAGCATGGCACAAAAGTTCGCTACCTACCACAGGAAAAACTTCACACAACGTTTCTGCACAGCAAAGTTTTCACGGCGCACTCACAAGCAACCATGCAAGCAACGGTGGCTGCCATGACGGAATGCGTTGGTTACTAGGTGAATACCGACTACTGCCGCCAACTCTAGTAGGCAAAAAGGCAGCGGGCAACGCTGTGAGGGTGGCATTATGTCAGCGCCCGGGTGTAGCACGGTTTCAATGCACGGGCTGGCCGGGCAGCTTTTCCTCTAGAGTCAGTAGTATTAACTCTATGCACACTAACATCTACTTTCTCGCATGTGGAACTTCTTTTTCGCGATCAGATTGATTAGAAGAGTGGCGACAAGCTGTTGCTATCACGGTCTGCGCCGGTTCGAGCCGCAGTGATATTAAAAAACGGACGCCGGCGAAGACATCGCCGGCCTAATCGCCTGGCTAAATAAAGTTGTTCTGTCTGTCGGGTGGCAGCGACTCATCCGAGTCTGACGATTCAGACAACATGTCGACTGTGCGGGCGAGTACGGACCATGTGCAATCGTAGCAGACGATGCGACGAACGTCGCTGATGTCACGGGTGAGACCGTGACGTAAGGCTGGCCTTCGAACGGCCATTTTCCCGCGCGGCGACCAAATTTAAAACTGGTTGCAATAAACGGGCTATAATTAATTCTGTGTTGGCGGCTGACGGCTTTCGGTTCGATTTTCGTAATTACTCGGCCAATAGGTATTCCTTACAGCCTGAAAACTGAAAGTGAGAAATTTCGTGTCAGTACTCCTTTAGTGAAACTACACAGCATTTGGGAGTTTCTTGTGCTGATTTGAGATCTGCAATTAGATTTTTTCAAGTTCATTATTTTTTTAGATAATTAAGAATTAATTGCCATTATTTTGGGTACCAACTACAAAATAACCACTCAATACAGAATGGTGATTCCCACGTGGCTAGGCAGACAAATGACTAAAGAATACAACGTAGGAAAAACTTTTTTGATTTACTGATTTTTGGCCATTTTACAACACGCTGATCTTCACTCCCCCATCTGCCAAGAATGGTTACACGGTGGTGTCAATTGAACACAAGAATAATTTTCCAGGGCCTCCACTTGAAAATTTGTTTCCGACATTGTATTCTACACATATTTAGGTATCAGGAGCAAAAAAATTGCAGTCATACTTACTCCGAGTGCCGAGATATCCATCAACAAAACGCCAAGTTTGCGTTGCAAGAAAAGTGCCCTTTTACCATTGAATTCTGCGCAATCTGAACTGCTGAGTGCACTTTAAAATGCTATTTACAATAAAATACGGTGCCCCTTGATGAGCAAATCTGCAGGCTGACATAAAAATGGCCGTGGATGCAGAAAATGCCATTTTTCAGACAACGATTTTTTTTAACGTTTTTCGGCCACAAAGACCCATGTGCCCCCTTAATTCTGTAAATAATGAACTAACAACAGGCGCAGCTTTCAACATGTGATATTTCAGACCATACAAAATTCAACAAGTTGGACAAGTTATCTACGAGGTTGTCCCCGACGGTGACAGCCAAACACAACGAGCAGCGCAGCCTGGGGTTGCACATATGGTTCGCCTCCAGCAATTAGCTAAAAGACTTTCTATTGTTTTGCAAACTGCTTTGTTTTAGCATTGGGTCGATGAACTACTAGAGGGGGATAATTCCACAAACTACTTCTTGACAGGGAAAGGGTGTCATGTTTGACCTGGACTGTCCTTGTTTGGTCTACAAAGTTCTCGATACAAACGGATGTTTCTACAAAGGCGAGCGGTCCTAGATAAATACATGCACAGCAAACGCCATGGCATTCTGTTCGCTGCCATTTCTTGGCTGCTTGTTTGACATTTGTGTTTTTCTTCTAGTTTATTGTGTAGCACAAGCTCCCGTCAATAAACTTCCATTGCCTCGTTCTTGGTTTTGTGACAATATTATCTAAACCTTGCCAATACACGCTGATGTGGAATTGTACGGTAACAAAAGTGATCGCTATCAAGCCTGTATGCTTACCCACGAGCTGCCCGCTGCCCCAGACGAAGGGCAGGAACTGGTAATCGTCGAGGCTCCACACCCCGTGGCTCCCTGCAGGCTCCATGCGGTACTCCAGCTGCAAGTGACGCACCAACTCCAGGTACCTGCGGCCAAGGAACAGCACAGCTTCCCCATTTGGCATTACTTTGGAACCAGGCAAAGTAAAAGAGCATGTTCACTTATACCATCCTCTGTGGCACGTACCATCTCCCTTATCAGAGGCTGTACAACAACAACAAGCAGACCCCCAGGTGGCCAGGGAGTCAACAGTCACATTCAACTGTCTTCTTTTGGCTGCTAAAACATCTTGGAAAACCTCGATGTGCTACAGTACTGAATTTACATGATTGTAAATGTAAACTGACACCCCCCCCCCCCCCAAGTCGAAAAAAAAAAAAAAAAAAAACGGAAACGACGTACTGGTGGAAGAGTTTTAAGTTCCAAAACGAAAATTTATTGCCTAGTGGCTACACTACTCGTCCCCACTTCTGTCGTTGTCCTTGCTAGTGGTGCTGTTGTCGCCGCTGTTGTCGACCGCACCACAACGTCGTTAGGAACAGCCGCCCACGCTGAGAGCAGCACCCTACTGCACACAGCCATCAGGGAGGCTCTTTTCACACGCCCTGTTGGCGTATTCGCAGCAAAGCACGTCCTTGCAGGGCTTGTTCGCACTGATATCCAGAGGTTGAAAGGAATCACAATTGCATACCTGCCAGGTTCGCCGAGATGGCATTAGGGAGATCTGTCCCGGGGGGGGGGGGGGGGGGGGGGGCGAGAAGGGGGAGGGGGAGGGAGGCATACAAAAATGAGTAGCAACAGAATGGAAAATTCTTAAGTCCATCGTGTACACAGATTCCCTAAGTGTTGTACAGGCACTGTCATAAGGAAGGTCATCTAAAAACTATGTGATCAATGCTCTTTTCAAGCTGCCAATAACTGCATATGCCTCAAATCTTCAAATAACTATATGCTGGGTACCAGGACACTGTAGAATCCCTCGCAATGAGGCCGCCGATCAAATGGCTGGTGATGATGCTCTCGTGACTACAGTTGACATCACAACAGTACCTTACACCTCCCTAAGGACACACATCAGACGACAGCTTCGTAACACATGGCAATTGCACTGAAATCAACAGACAGACAACAAACTACATGTAATCAAACCACAATTGGGACGCTACACAACTGACTCACACAACAAATACACTGAAGTCGCCCTGGCCAGGCTGTGGATAGGCCACACACATGCAATACACTCCCACCTGCTCACTGGATCTTTGCGACCCACGTGTAGCAGGTGTGGAAGGGACCTATCCGTAGTCCACATACTAATCACATGCAAGGCACTTGACACAACACGACACAAACATTTCCCCTAATTATATAGACGACACATTCCACTGCACCCATCATACTTTTTATCCGATGAACCAATGTTTTCTAGTCAACGTGTTGTTTTTAAGTTTTTTGCTGAGGCAAAGTTTCTGCAGCTCTTGTCATATCACGTGTAATCATCCTGGCCCTATACACCAGCCATCTCCATTGTCTTTTGTTTTGCATCACTTTTACTTTTAGTCACATGTTTTAGTATGTACGGTCTCATCAAAATTCAGTAACTTCTTATCTGGCGCTCTTTGCCCTTAGTCGGCCTTGCGCCATTAACACTTTGAGGGTTTTTGCCGTACGTGTACTGCGGCGGTTTTCCGTCCCGCAAGGTTTTTGCCGTACGGGTACGATTTCGAGCATCCGTTTCAAATTTCGCGCCATATTAACGATGCATGCTCTCTGGGAGGTGCTGCCACCTCCTGGGACTTACAAGAAGTATTTGAAATTTGATTGTGCTACCTTCTTGCGGTGAAAAACAGAACTCTCTGGCTTCGGTGCGTTACGGCGTCTGTATGTGTCAACGCGTTTCGTGGTTTCAGTTTCGCCACGTGATCGCATCGGAGGCGCGTGAAACTTGATCGGCGCTCGCTATCAGGAGCGGCGGAAGTTGATTTCGATCTATATTGGCGCTGCTATTATCTTGTTTATTACCCACGCTCACTAGGTATTCTTGCCCTCCTTGCTTGGAACTGAAATAACCTAATCGGAGACTCCGTTGCGGGGGCGGCGGAAGTTGATTTCTATCTACATTGGCGCTGCTATTAGCTTGTTTATCACCGGCGCGCATGAGTTATTCTCGCTCTCCTCGTTTACTGGGTTGCCTTCGAGTTCTTCAGATGCACGGCAAAGCGGCGATATGGCCCAACGAACTGCCCGCTCTGATGACACCAACTGCGATGACTCTTCTGACTCTGAGTTTGCTCCTTTCACCGAGTATGAATCGGAAGACAGTCTTTCTTGGGAAGAAGACAGCTCATTTTCGGACATGCGCTTTATGCATGCAGACTGCGGTAAGGCACTGTCCGTAGACCCGTGTTTCAAGGAATACCACACTCTGAAATACCATTGAACATTTTAAAGACGATAGTCTTTCTTGGGCTACTTAAGGGGACACGCGGGTCGAAAAAACGCGATTTTTTCGAAATATACCGATTTTTTGTTTTCCCTTGCATTAGCATCTTTGACTATCCTTCTTTCATGGGTAAAAAAATGAAAACGAAATACGAACAAGAACTTAGTGAAAAATGTGTCTGAATGACTCGCGGTGACCCAAGAAATCGCGCAATCAAGCCAAATTTCAGCCAGGTTTGAGAATTTATTCCGCACGGCAGCGTGGCTCGCCGCCATTTCGGTCACTTGAGAGAGGTAGATCAAGCCTTCTTCTCTCGACTGAGCCGCTCGCCAGCTTCGTATCTCCGCGTAAAAAAAATAAAAAAAATGTTTCTTCCCGCTTGTTTTGCGAGCTCCCACTGGGCATTTAAATCACGTGACGCGAAAGCAGGACCGCCATTGGCTCTTGCCGCTTGTGAGCCGCCATCGCCCGCATCGTTCCGTTCGCTACTTCGCGCTATCTTTTCTATTTCCTTATCAAGTGTTTTTAATCGTCAACGGTGAGGAGAAGCGTGACTTTTGTCGCCGGAAGCAACGTACTTCATGCCGGTACAAAGGAAAGCGCAAGCGGCGCAGCATTGTGACGACCACGGCCAATGCCGGCACGACCGGCACCGTGAGGCCTAACGGCGCCGGGCCTTCAAGCGTTGCAAGCGCGGCTCTACCAGGCGGGGCTGATTTTATCAGCGAAGATATCGGCTTTATAAGCGCATCGGAGAAGCAGTCGGCAGCCTTCCAAGGTGAGGAGACAGCCAGCCACGGGAGCGGTGCAGTTATCTGTGACGTCGGCGCTCTGACTGACCTTGAGTGGCGCCGTGCGCGCGACGTGCGGGAAGTGCGAACTCGTCGTAGTTGAGGTTGCGAACAAGCGGAAGGGCCTCGCATCGGTACTGGAACTGAAGTGCAAAAACGAGAAGTGCCCTGCGGGAGTGGCTGCGGGAGTGATTTTTTCTGTTCACTCGTCGCAGCGCGCTGCCGCCGTCGGTCGCGGAGGCCGCAAACCAGAACTCTGCAGGGGAAGTCCCGTTATAGTTTCGCCGTCAATGTGAAAGCGGTACTCTCTGCACGCGCGGTTGGCATCGGACACGATCAGCTGTGCAGGTTTTGTGCCATTCTTGGTCTACCAAAACCACAGCATCAAAAGAAGTTCTACAACACTGCCAAAAGTTCATGTTGCGGCCTCAAAAGGCGTCTCTGACAACCTTGCTGAAGCAAGGCAAGTAACTGCATTGCAAGCTGGTCAGACTGACCTCAGTGTGATTTTTGATGGTACTTGGCAGAAGCAAAGACACGAGCCACAACAGTGTTGGCACTGCCATTTCTCTTGACACTGGTCCCTGCCTGGATTTTGAGGTGCTGTCAAACTACTTGTACTTGTAGCCGCCACCAAAAGCTTGATTAGCAAGAGGAGGAAGTGTGGCAAGCCTTTCATGCCTCTTGTGTGTGAAAAAAATGTCGACTGCTCATCCCATGCCATGGAGACGGAAGCAGCACTGTGCATCTGGCACAGGACGCTATCGTACAACCTGCAGTTCACTGTAGTGGAGACTGCCACTGCCCTCGCAGGGTTGTGGTTCAACAGGGGCCACACAAGCTTTGAGCAAGTTCTCCAAGAACTGGGAATCTTCCCTTCAGAAGAACTGGTCAGACTAAGCAATGCAAGTGACCATCGGAGGATCAGGCAGATGTGTGCCAAGCTGACTGCTAAGGTTAGCCCCATTGCCGCAGCCTGGTGAAACGGTCCCATACCAAGGACTACCCCAGCAAAAACCGTGAGGGTGCAACTTATGCAGCAGGAGCATTCTAGTTTTAGTACCTCAATGTGGACATTTCAGACTGTATCCCCACCAAATTTCATGTTGTTCGAGCAAGAGTTTCTGAATCTGCCGAAGAAATAAACTTTCAATTGCGTTTTTCTCAGCTTGTTGTTTTTGTCCGTTTTCTGAGTTTGTGCACACTTATTTTCCCACTTAAAGTTGTCGTATCAGGATGAAATTTTGCACAGATGTTCATTATAACACGTAGAGTGCACAAATCTTGTTCATTATGCAATTTGTGTCCTTAGATATTTCTGACGGTCATAAAACAAAAATATACAGAACAAAAAAAGGCACACTACCAGTCATTTTTTTTTCGTGGTAAGGAAAATGATGATAAGGCTTTTTCAGGTAGATTTGTGCACTCTGCAGTTCATAAGGAACCACCTAGGCTATTTTAAAAGTTTCAGAAAAAATTTTTACTATAAAAAAAAGTGTGCACAAAAAAGCCATTTTTCTGAAAGTCATGCTGCGTAACAATTTATCCGGAGCAGCTATTCAAAATCTGATTACATATATGACCAGAGGAGCTCAATCTCTACAAGCTGTGAAAATTTCAGCCTCCTAACTTCATTATTAAAAAAAAAGTTGTTTGGAGGAGCACGTCCCCTTAAACCCAGAAATTTTGGTCTGTCTGTATGTCTGTCCGTCTGTCTGTCTGTGACTCAATTCAGCCACCCGGCCAAAGCAAAACAATGCCTGCGTAATAGTCTTATATAGTCACAGCTAAATCTACCCGTCTATGTCCGGTGTAATGTTCATACTTCTCAACATTGTTAAAGAACAAGACATTACGCAAATACGAGACAACAAATCAATGCAGAAGTGATATTTGCATCGTTCCTTTATAAAAATTCAAACATGCTTCACTTTTGCGAAATTAAATACTTCATCAATTGCAGAAAAAGAATTCACTCCGCCGTCGCCTGCTGTCGCCCGAGCCACTATAGCTTCTTGCGCCATTTTAAGAAAGCAACCGGCAACAGCTACGCAAGGTTCCACTATATAGGTTCCACGTTCTGCTTGCAACGCACGTGGAGTAGGGAAACGCGGTTCTATAAACGTTGAAGTAGGTAGGGCGCATCGATTAACATGCGTCTTCGCCGTACGGCAGCGTTCGCATCGAGACGCCCAATTTGGAGCACTGGAACGCGGGAAATTTAGAATGATTTAAGCAAACATTTGGCGTCTTTACCTTGGGAGGAGCGCGACACAAGAGGAACAACATGAGAGGTGAGCGGTAAAGAGAAGGGAGGCATTTACTTCGCAAAAGCCGATAAAGACTATCGTCTTTTGACGGCATTTGCAACGAAAGGAGCAGATACGCGGCCAATTTTTTCAGTTCTAAGTGATGCTGACCCCAAAATACTGTTCCTGATAATTTTTTACCATTTAATCCTGACTTCAGACATTTTGTACATTGCAAATCCGCAATAAACTAATTTAACCACCAGGGAAAGTTTTTAAAAAAAAAATTCGACCCTCAAAGGGTTAAGCACGAACCATCATCATCATCAATGATTTACATTTACATGCATTTCTAATTTAGTTACAACAGAGTAGGAGCTGCACTGTTTCGTCCAAACTACTAACGAGCTACACGACTGGTCAACTGGTAAATCTTCGATGCGGCTGACGTCGCCTTTTGCCGAGCATAACAATGTTCGTTCCTGCTACACTTCGCCAAAAGAACGCGACTAAGCTCGGATTGTGCGAGAACTTGATGCTCGGAACTGGGTCAATTTTGTTTTACCGTGCTGAAAGTCTTCTCGCATTCAGCGTTTCTGTGGTACTGACCAGTTCAACTTGTGCGCATTGCGAACTATGCTTCACAAGTTATTACGATGTTCAGTGGTGTAGGATGCGATTGGGTTTTCAGGTAGCTCCAGCGCAATGTGGCTAGTCTGGGAGAAAGGTTTAGCCAAAAACGGGTGTGTATTTGGGAGATTTTTGTTTCGACCGTACAAACGTACAAAACCATCAAAATCCGGGAGTCTCCCAGATAATTCGGGAACCCTGGCAGGTATGCAATTGCAGGGAAGCTGCCAGGAATCATGAGCATGTCCGTGTTCTCCTTCCACAGCTCCGCCTTCACCTTGGCCGTAAGGTGGCTTCGAACTGAATCCAAAACAAGGTGGTTTGGAGCGTCTTTTCTGAGGGACCCCCCCATCTGCCTCAGAAGCCACACTAGCTGGTACCACTTGACCACCATGTTTTTCGTCATGTAACCCTTTTCACTGACGTGTACAACTACGCCTATTGAAAACACTTCTGAGGGTGTGTGGGCAGAGCTTGGTGTCATCTGCCAAGCATAACAGCATGACTGTGAATCAAAGCTTTTCATTGCCTGTCATGAGAAGCTGCCACTAGGCCATGCCCACATGTCGACGTCAATCAGAACTGCCCACATCACATGCATGCCGCGCCTTATCATGGCCGGGCTAGAGTGGGCGAGTGTATGTGCTCTTGCCCAGCCGTGGCTTTATCTTGCCTCGAACGGAAAGTAGGGTGGCATTCATAGAGTGACGTCCCTACGTGGGCATGGCTTTGCGGCGCTTTGCAGCTGCCGAGCTCCAGATGCGCGCGTCCGGAGGACCCAAGTACTGAGACCAGAGGTCTGCAGGCAATTACATTTTCGGAAATCTAACACTGGATATCAAGTTGACTGATGATCCTCTACAATTTCCACATTACAATCACACGTTTAAGTGCAATAATTAAAGATTTAATTAACAAGCACCAGTAACTGTTGCCCTGAATAGCCATTGGAACTCGTTTTATTGCATCTGCCATGGCCTCTGCAAGAAAAACAATTTTACCTCCGAAAACAAATTTGAGAAATTCCTTGTAGTCTTCCCTGAAACACCGTGAAACCTGCATGCAGACAAATATGCAAGCCAGCTAGAGTTTTCCGCAAACAGGGGTGAGACAGCTGAATCAGATTTGGGAGCAGTTTTTGGAGCAGCAAAATCTCGATTTTGGAGCAGAAGAACCTTGATTTGGAGAAGAAGAACGACATTTATTATGTCACCTTAGGAGCCTAAAAATCAAATTTTTGGCTACTCGGATCGGACAAGTGCCCTTTTTAATCCATTTTGACATACATAACAGTGAAACAGCCTTTCAATAAAGTTTTTTCTACCAGAGTACCGCGACGTACGAACTTCACAACCTTTTTACAAACCATTTTTAAATTTTTTGGCTCAATGCATAGAGAGCTTAGAGTTCCGTTGAAAATATATTGCAAAACATTGAACAAAATGCAGAACTAAGCAATCGTAAGGAATTTTTAATATCATGTGAATGCCGAAATATTTACTTTTGTAACTCCATAGTCGACTTTACGCACAAGTGTAGAGCCACAACCAAAGTTGCGCAAAACGAGGTGACAGTCATCGCACCCTACCAGCCTTCCCATTTCAATCCCAAAGGTAAACAAACGTTCACTATGATCATAATTTCAGTAAAATTGGTATGTTCAGCCACCTCCCTTTTGGCATTAAATTTCACTTTAGATAGATGGCCCATCATTACTTGTGTGCAATAACAGCCCGTCCCGCTATAGGACACTGCTTCAACGTTTTGCGGCGATGTAGCCTCCACCGCCAGTTTTGCAGTGTCGATCGGCCCATTCCCGCCACTCGCAAGCTTGCTGTCAAAGGCAGCAATAACTAAGCGTTTTATAAAACCGCAATGAGACCGAAATTTCCTTTCAAGCACGCACCGCGCCTCACACTCAAGGCCGAAACACGGCGAATTCGTGGGCACCACGGTTCTGATGAACTCCCATCTTTCGAGTCGTGCAACTTCCCGCAACAGACCAAACGACTAAATGCAAACCCAGCCACCCCCATAACCAAAACCACAGCAGAAATCGGCGAAGAGCACTCTGCCTGAACCACGAGCAACTGCTTCGCCTGGCGGCCATGTTTTCTAATCTTCACCACACCAAGATGGCGGCGCCCAGTCATGTCGTTCCAGAGATATGGCGCTATGAAAATTGCCGTTGTTTCATCAACTTGCGCTAGTTTGTCGCCTCAGTACACATAAGTATTGTTTCTACAGGGCTTTGCAATGGTATTTGATGGTAAAACTTTAAAAACGCCCAGAATATAACATGTCCAACCCGACATTGTGACTTTCGAAAAAACTATCTCGGGGACAATTTTATGCGGGTTTTTTATTCAATGATCAATGAAACCGTTACAAACCGCATTACCTTGGGGGTGCTGGGAAATTATGCCGTCAGTAAGCATTTTTTCCCACTACAACTGACGGGAGCGTTAAAATCCTTGGCTCTTAGACTGTTTTGGAGCAGTTTGGCGCAATTTTTGCAATTTTCAAGCTTTTGGAGCAGCCTGGCGCAGGAAAACAAATTCGTATCAAAACTGCGCAATATGCGCAGCTGTCTCACCTCTGCGAAAAGGAAAAGTGCCATTCGAGAGTAAAGAGTGAGTGCCAGTACTCAAAAACACCATGAAAACACCGCTCCATACTATGATGATGGTAGGTATGAGTTAAATTTTGTTTGAAATGAGGTAGCGGCCGCCGGCTTAAGTCCCAAGCACCGTTCGGTGGCAGTTGTTTACTGCACGCCAAGGGCAAAAAATCATAGTCATCGTGAAGGAAGTTGGAAACCACAAAGTGGGAACATGGTACAATGTTGATGAATCGTGGGTGCAGCAGCAGAGGAAGAATAAAGAGTGTACGAGCTGGGTACTGCGAACGTAGGTCGTTTCGCGGCTCAAGATGGGCATGTTCGCTGCGAAGAGGAGGAGGTCTCTTTGTAGAAGGCAGCGTGGCCATCTGCACAAGTTGCTGCATTAGTTGTTGCAGTTGAGTGTGCTGTTGCAGCAGTTGTTCTTGGCTTTGGTGCTGCCGTAGTAGCTGGCCTTGAAACGATTTCCGCCATGTCGGGTGTTTGGTGGTGCTCTGCCATGTTTGTGGGCTTTGGGGTTCAGGGGGATGCTGTGCTGCTGGGGTTTGGTCGAGCCGTTCGCTGTGCTGTTCTGTTGAGTCGGAGGGGTGAAAGGTTCTCAGCGCAGGTTGGTAATGCCTCCCACCAGAAGAAGGCCATCGTCCCTCAGTCTGAGCAGGCAATTCGTGCTGGCTTTGTTTCCCATCAACGATGCTAGCACTGAGCATCTTCAGACGCTCCTCGCGCATTTCTCGCTTCTGGGCGTATTTTTTCTTGGTGTCCCCAACCGCTTTCTGCAGGTCGTTAATCTGCTGTTGGAGGCGCTGCATGCATGCTTGTTTGCAAGCCTTGCGCTGCTGCTCCATTTTGCTCTGTATGCAGGTTAACTCTTCCTCAGGTGTTATGGCACTACGTGTCACTGTGTGAAATAAAGTGTAGTTGTTGGTGCTCCTCTGTCCTATCAATTTCTTTTTCCTGAAGTCGTGCGTGGCACTTAAACCTAATTCGGATAATTTTTTATTGCACTAATTTGGGATGACATTTTCACTATCCCACGATGCTCACCCCTTTGAGACTAGTATCAAAGTGATGGCAGCAAAATGCGCACAGGTGGTTCAATGCCTTGAAACCATGCTTTCAAATCAGTTGTCAGTCATGACACTGTGCTGTCCACTAAAGATAAAGCTCGCCCCAGCACTTGGGCGAGCGAACTACTACTCGTCCCAGGCAGTGCCATGGGCGACAAAATCTTCCAGGGGTTGTGGGAGAGGAAAGGACCGACTAGCCCGACACGTGTTCTGCACAGACGTCCCACAGCCAGAGTCGCCCCACCATTCTGGGCCAGTCCAACCACCTCAGCCATGCAAGGTCAGGGTGGTTTTGCGGAGGCAATGCTGTCATCTTCTTGCTTGGACTCACACACTTAAAGAAAATGAGTTGCTGCGTGTCTAAAATCACGATGACGGGCAGAAATAAAACAGCAAAGGGGACAGGTGCTCAAAGTACTGCCCAGGACAGTAAGCCTCATCTGTGAAGCATGTCTGCTGAGCACAGCTGCTGCCTGCTGGGAATCAGTAGTAGTGCAAACCCATCCGCCCGTTTTCTCCATCACCACGCCTCGTTACATTGCAGCCACGATAACTGGCACTGAGGGGCATGTGCTCAAACATGATAGCCATGAAGTACCTCTGAAAGACAGACAGGACAACGGCTGGCGAGTCCACCTCGGTCCAGGCGCCCACCTTGAACAGGCAGCACAGGAACATGGCGAAGCTCATTTCGTGACCTGTCAAGCAGGACAGACGCTTTTTAGCATGTGCCGGAGAAGTGGGCCAGAATGTGGCCCTTTGGCACCAGCAGCAGTGTAGCACTTACAAAAAAGAGCCAAAACATTGACAGGCCTCCAACTTGAACCAGAAGGCGTCCAAGAAATACCATGCCAGACAACAAGAGCTTTCCCTCGAGACTGGCTTTGTTATAGGGGCACTAAACATTTTCTTTTAACTGAAAAGCTCTCTTGGTTCTTGTTTGACGACCAACAATCCTTATTTGCTGAGAAATAAATTAATAAAGCTGGCACTTTTCTGGCCCCTGGTTGTAAAGAATGTCCCACCTCCAGGACAACTCGCTGTGTTCTCGGTTGTATTCTCCCAATGCGTGAGCATACACGAGCGGCTAACGCTTAGTCAGGTCGAGTTCCTTGCACTTTGGTGGCACCAGTGGCAAGGAACCATTTCGAATTAACGGGAAAGTTTAACGAGCTGTAAAATTAGTTCCAAGCGGCGCATCAAAAAACTGTTTCTCTTATTCCATTCACCAGGGCTCATAGTATTGGAAAACATAAAGATTACAGTTTCATGACTAACACTGTTTTGTCTATTGCTCCTCCAAAAATCGCTGATTATGTCTAATTATCTTGGGAACTATTTGACTGCCTCCAAAAATAATGGCATATTTAAAATCAGCGGGGGAAAAGCAGCAAGACTGACAAGTTTCACAGAGTTTACTTAAAAATTAAAAGAACTTGTTTTAATAGCCATGTGACATTATCTGGCCACGCTAGGGCACCTCGTTTCCCCTCCAGTCTTGCTCTTACTCCGTGACGGCGACTGAGCCTCGGGCGTACTACGTCATCGCCCAGGGGCCTACACCGCGAGCTGCATCCTTCGCTTCTCTTGGAACCAAGGACACAGGTGGAGGCCCTGCTCTGTCCTGGCACTTTGGCCACTTCAGTGCCTGGCTCAAGAGAGCTGCCGTGAAGCCCGCTGGTCTGGCTTCTGAGCTTCACAATCGTCCTGGGCAGTGCTCCAGTACACGACCTTCATAGATCAATGCTGCAGTTACACCCGCCGTGGTGGCTGCGGGGCTAAGGCGTTGTTGTGCTGCTGAGCCCAAAGAAGCGGATGCAATCCCGGCCGCCTTGCAGATGGAGGCGAAAAGCGAAAACACTTCTGCATCGAGATTTCAGTGCACATTAAAGATCCCCTGCAGGCGGCCAGAATTAATCCAAAGGAGCCCTCCACTACGGCCCGCCTCATAGCCCTTTGCCACGTTAAAGCCCCCCAAAATATATATAAAAAAAACTTGCATTTACAACCATGATCCGCTAAAACCAAACTAGGTAGGAAATACCAAGTGACGTCCAACCAACGTAGGTGTCAGACCCCTGATCCTGAGACGTTTCTCTTGTTAATCTTTGTTAGATTACTCTAGTTTTAGTAACTAAATCCTCCTACACCAATGTGCCGTACAGGTTTTCCTTAAATAAATGGCAATGAAACTGCCGCATACTTGATGAGAATAAGCAGTTGCACCCTGGATTACTACCTGCACTTCCAGAAATGCCCACAGAGTCCACAGATAGAAGTGGCCGCCTAAAATCTGGTGCTACTTTGGACCATTTCGAAATGCTGACATCAAATGGTGGGCTGTCATCTTCCGACTTGCAGAGATCAGATGTGGACAAGCTAGAACCACAAGCGGCACTTTCCATGAAGAGCAGCAGAGGGCGACGACTGCGCAGTGGCACCGAATTCCAAATGCGGAAACTGCTACAGAAACCAAATTGCTGCCAGCTTTTTGAAAATTTCGTTAACAGCACTGGGACCTTCAGCATGTACGCATGTAATGGCGACGAAACCACCTGTAGCGAAAGACGCCAGTTAATATTTACAATCCCGCACTGCGACCCTGATTACAAAAACCAAACACTGACGCACTGCAGAGACGCACTTCTTAAATCTTTCGCTACCGCGCCTATTCAAAATCGATCAATTTGATTGATACTTTGGGAGTGCCTTTTCATAGCGTTCCAGGCGTTGCTCGAACAAGTAAAGCTGTTCGGAGTTAGATCAGAAAAGGGCCTCTCAAAATCATTTTTGTTTTAATTTTTGCAACGGCAACGTGATTTTTGACACGCTTTTGAATCACCTGGGTGTGGAAAAGGGGCGTAGTCATCGCGCGTCACTGCTACCAAAGAAGAATGCGTGACACTTGTAATTACTCTGCACCAGCGTTTTTCTGACATCAGGGCGTGAATGGTGAACCAGCGAACGATTTTCAATCGTCAGGTTTGCGCTCTGACAGTAATAATCCCAGAAATCGGCTGAAAATGTCAAGCAGTGCCTGGTTGCAAAGCTACTTTATGATTTAAGGCAGTTTTATTGCATTTGCGCACATTGTTTTAAGTTCTGTGGTAGTTCTACTTACCCCAGGACTATTCGCGAACAGTTAACAACAGTTTCGGTCTCGTTTCTGCATCGCGAAATTCATATTTAGCACTACTATGCAGTTACCCAACTTCAAGGCTACCTGCCATGGCGCCTGGAGCGTCCGCAACTGATCTTCGAACAAAGCACGCCGCTCCCGATTCCCCCCCCCCCCAACCCGATTTCTGCGATAAGAGCTTCAGATGCAAGACAAAAGATCACACCTAGTCGCCAGATATCTGTTCCGCCGAGGACAGCGCTTCAAACCGGCCTTACACTGCCAGCTGTTCGCCTTCCAGTTTCGTTTCCATGCGAGGGTATATCCGGGTGTCTAATGTTGCTGATTAGTTGAACTGTCTATTCGGACGGAGTCTCCGATAAGTTTTTGTACTGTTTTTTTCATTTGAAAACTGTCAGATGGTGCTGCAATAGAGGAGGCTCGTTGTGCTGATCTTTTTCGTCGCGCAACTGCTACTCTGCCAAAGATTGCAGGGCACGATTATAGCGCATCGTACCTCATTTTTGCGAGCAAGGCTACATTTGCGACTAAGATGATGATAATAAAGCTCACCTTTATGTTTTGAGAGATAACTGACCGTGAACGTCAACAAGCAGCAACCACGGCGTTCCGTTTTCAACTTCATGCATGTTTTTTTCCGCATCACGTGCTTGTACCAAATATTGTGCTCGCCGTAAATGCAAAGTCAGTCATTGGCAAGATGTTTTAACGTTATGTGGGGGCAAATTGGTGCCTCTGTTAATTTCAGAACACCATATTTATTTGAAGGAACCACCCGAAATTGCACATTTTGAATTGGAGGTTGGGCTTCACCGCATCACACGAGCACCGTGCGTGCTAACAATTTTTTTTATATCTGACAAGCTGTTCCGCGCAAGTCGACATTTTTTCTAGGGCGTGTTTTTGAAATGTTGCCCTGCAAAATGTATATTCTATTTTTTTTTCTACTACCGGTGGTTTGAAAAACACCACTCTTTTATTATCGTTTTTTTCGACAATTTGACAAAAATTTTGATTTTGATATTTTTTTCACAACTATTATATATAGAAACATTTAAAAAACTGGTGTTATTGGAAAGGCCGTTAAATAATCTGCATTTTGTGTTCCTGTAATTAGTGCCTAACCAATTTTTTTTAGCAGGAAAAAAAATGCTTTCTTGGACCCCTAAAAATTGGTCAATTTTCTGGCGGTAGCGAAAGAGTTAATAAAGTGGCAGCCAGCAATGGCACATTCTTGCACTGGACCATCATCATCACCAGCCAATCCACGCCCACTCCCATGGATCCCCAGTTATCCCTGTCCTGTGCCAACTGCGACCGATGTATTTCTTTTCTTTCTTTTTCTTTTGTTTTTCATCCTTGGAAATGGGGAAGGCAAGGAAAAAAAGCTGTACAATAATCCACAGCCGGGCCAGAGCGGCGGCGCGCGCTGTGTTGATACCAACGTGCGTGCACGCCTTCGCTCCAGCCCGGCCATGAATCAGCTTGACTTGCTCCCGCCCCTAAACATAAAATACAATATAACATGTTCAATTTTTCAGCACTGTACAGCATACAATAAACACACCGGCAAAAGAAAGAAAACAAAAAGGAAAAAAAGGTGAAACAAACAATCAGCAGTCTTTGCAATAACATAAAGTGCGCAACAATCCCGGTTGCACGCGTTTTTTACATAATATGAAATAAAAAAACAGTTGTGTACAGAACGAAAAATATATACTGTTACAACAGGTAAGCACAGGAAAAAACATTAATTAAAACCTGCAGCAATCACTTGGTTTGCATGTTTGTCTAGGGATCAACCCTGCTACCCTCAATGACCAACGGTTATCTTGCCTTCGCATTACATGCCCTGCCCACGCCCATTTCTTCTGAATTTCTACTAATATGTCTTTAACACCAGTTTGCTCTCTGACCCACTCCGCTCTCTTCTTGTCCCTTAATGTTACACCTATCATCTTCCCTTCCATTGCTCGCTGAGTCATCCTCAATTTCAGTTGAACCCTTTTAGTGAGCCCCTCCAAGTTTCTGCCCTGTAGGTGAGTACCGGTAGGCCTGCACTGGACAAGATGTGCCAAAGAATCGTGCCCCTGTACCAGTGCCATAGTCGATGCGGGTCATGTTGCCAAAGCTGTCCTGGAAGTAGGGCACCAGCTCCACCAGGGCCGGGTGGTACTTGTCAGGAAGCGCCGCCGACAGGAGCCGCCTGCTCTCCTGCGAGGGTGGTCACAGGGGCCCTCCACTTGCAATCTGCTTGCCACGCATTCACTACATTACTCAGCATGTTAAAGGGACACTGAAGTGATTTGTAAACATTGCGGGATAACAAGCGCAAATTGTAGTCCGCAGTCCCTAGGACTTGTTTCGACCACTCTGAGTGCGTTTATGCGATTTTATTTAGTAGAAAATTCAATTCGAAAATGCTGTCCTCCTCTCTGGAAGAATCTGCCTTTCTTTACTTTGTTAGTTTGTACACTGTATCTAGCTCCAAGTCGAGTCAAGGTCGCCTCACACAAGCACACATGCGACGCTTCACTGACTGGTACGCCAGTAGGAAAATACAAGGCCACTTGAAAGCGGGAAAAGAGTCAGCGAAGTCAATATAGGTACTACATACGGGAATAAAATCAACTAATACTTTTACCGTACAGCATAAAAATAGGGAGCAAGAAGCACTTTTTTGTGCTCGGCAAACAAGCACAGCGGTCAGCAGCACGACTACGCATCTATGAATGCTTTTCTGTCTAAGAAATGCAATTGCTAGACGTGAGATATAGTGGAAACTTGGGGGACGCTTACTGCACGAGCGCAATACAACAAATAGTCACCTAAGCTGCTTGAAATGCTAAAACAAAATAAAAGTGTAAAATGGTTATACATTATATACCCTATATTTCCAAGGTCAGCAGCGCTCATCCGTGGCCGAGTGGTCTGGAGCGCTAGGTATGTTATTGCAACTGTTTTGCAAGTCACCAGTTCGAATCCTCGGGGATACATTCTTTTTTTTTTTAAAGTTGACTTTTTCGTTTTCGGCCAATGTTTTCTATACTGAGTTCACCTTTTTTTGGGCCGTAACGTTCACTGCTCCACGAATTAGTTCACAGAACGCACGCAGGCTGACACTGGCGCGCTAGCGAGTTCTCGTTGGCATGCTGTTGCCATAAGCACCGACTGCTAGCGGGCAGTGGGCACAGGCCAGAATGAACAGACCCTTGGGCTGGTGTGAACACGCTTTTTACGATACAGGCATGATGAGTGAGGCAAGCTCCAAATATGGGGGAAAAGCGCATGGCATTTGAGCGTCTGCGGGGACACGGAGGGCGTTCATGCACTGCGTAGGCCTCGGCTAGTGATTGCTACGATTCCAAGCCGTCCTGGGAGGCTTATGTTATGCATTTTACAGCCAACAACATGGCAGAAGCGCGGTGCGACGATTACTGAGATATCGAGAATGCCCATCCAACGATGCAGTCGGATGTCAAGCATGTTGTTTTACAGAACCGAAACAAACTTGTTTGAATGCTAACCAATCAAACCGCGCATGGTAGTTTTTCTTCTTTCGCGCTTTGTAAAATAATTACAGATGTGTCAACCGGATAAACAATGAAAAGTGTGCTAATTTTAGCCAGTCTACGCAGTGCAAGCAAAAACGGGAGCTTGACAAATTCACTTCAGTGTCCCTTTAAAGGCCAACTGCAATGAAATTGTAGCTCTCATGCAGTCTCCAGGTAGCATTACTTCGCAAAATGCTAAATGCATCCAGGTAGCATTACTTTGTAAAATGCTATATGCAAGATCTGGAGGCCCCAAATATGCGTCACTGCATTGCAAACGAAGATCAGAAATAAAACCTCTCTTTTCCAAGTCGAAACTGGAAAAACAGCGGCCATTACGGCTAGCCAGAAGTGACGTTTGAGCCAGGAATCGAGTGGGCGTGTCACCCGGATTTGCCCGCGGCCACCTGAGAGAAGACTGCACGCATTCAAGGTGTTTCTGGTGGTCCGTTTCTTCAAAACTTCATAATATGTGCAAAAGGGGGTTGGGAAGTCAGCACAATCATCATTGGTTCGCTGCAAGTAGCTGAGAAGTGCCTACAATCCGGTATGATAAACACAGGCATCGCAAGGCGTCGTGGTGAAGATGAGAGCTCGGAAATAGGTACACGAACAGTAGTTTTGAGAGGTATAGGGGCGTGCGCACAGGGCATATTGGCTGTGCGGACCGAACCACTCTGCATTTGTTAGAAGAAAACAAAAAAAACCAGCTACCGTGGTAGAGAAGCTAAAAACATTCTGACTAGCGGCTACGAATTCGGTTTCAGAGCATATTATTAAGGTTCAATTTAGGATTTCATTCTTTTTGTTTACATGAGCAGTTTTGTTCCTGTTAGCAAGATGGCCACGCCAAATCTTTAGATAAATAATGGCACCCACCTATACAAAAAGCCATGGAGTAACGAAAGCTGTGAAATAGCCACCCTACTCGAGGCTCAATGTTGGCAGCTTTTTTTTTAGTGGCGAAGCCCCTTAGGGGCTTGGGCTTCCCGCATCTCCTGCCGTCGTTTCATGTAGTCCCGGTACTAAAACACCGTGACGCTCGTTTTCGAACGCCTCGCGCTAGAACGTTTCATCTCTGTGTGCAAAAATGCATACTAAAAGAACGCACCAAGACACTCGTTTTCCAACGCCTCGTGCTAGAAAGCTTCATTCTTCAAAGAAACGAGACTTTTCATCTCCACGGGAAAAAACGCCAAGGCGCCAGGAATACATTCATACACTGCATGCTTTGCAGTGTTTCACATTAATGGATTCCACGTTAGTGGAGATGGCCCAGTTTTTTTTACCCATTCCGCCAATGTAGCCCCATTTTTTTCTTGTTTTTTTTTTTTATCTTACCGGTGAACGAAATGTTGCCAACAGAGGCTGGCTTTTATTTATTTTGCGACTATGTGGTTTTAACTGAATTATTTTTACACAGTGCACCACATAGCTGCCATACCCCAACCAGCTGCGGCAACAGCGTACCATCTCGTGTCAGCCGCACTTATGTCTTGCGTACTCAATTTCAGAGTCCACTGAGAGCCTGCTTCAGCTGTCGCAATCACAAAATCGGCCATTGTGCAACTGCCATACTCGCTCGCCGACGGCATATCATGTCGCGTCAACCAGCCCTCGCTCTCTTCAAACTTGCTCTCTGTCTCGGCAACCCACAGCTCCTTCAGCTTCTCGCATTTCGGAAACGCGTGAAAGCAATTATTCATGCAAGGAGCACAAATTATGCCGCTCACTCGCGTGAGGCCACACGTAAAGTCGGCGGCCTCTTAGCCTTCAACCCAGCATCCCGGCTAATTTTGGGACTAGTGCCTAATCCTCCTTGGTGAGCCTGGGTGGGAAAAAGTGAGTTGTAATTTCCATAGCAACGTCGCCGTCATCTTGAGCTTGGAGTCGTAAAAATTGCCATGGCAACACTGCAAGGAGGTGCAGACCATGGAGGGGGTTGATGCTTTCATTCCCTCCCCTCTCCCCACCGCTTTGGTGCTGGCCCAGCGCCCTCCGCGCCACATACTAGGGAGCTGTGAAGACGCATGCTACTCGGGCACTACGACGGCAGCCGAAATCGCACTTCCACACTTTATTCATGTAACGAAAATGCGACTGAACGAGTGTCTCACGAAAGAGTGTCTCACCTTTTGCTAACACAAAGCAAAATCACTTCTTGCTGTAATTCTTCCCTGTGGATGATGGGGCATACCCTTCTCTGTGGTCTTCAGAACGCTGACACAATATTTCTACTATGCTGCGAAACGTGCCCAAGCCCGATGGTGCCTCTAGCGCTCCACTGTTGCTCTGGCAGCAGCGGCGACCGTTATCCCACTGTCGCACATGTGCGGCTCTGGGTGCACCGGGAAGAGGCAGAGAGAGAAAAACAGTGAGAGAAGGAGGGTTATACTTGCCCCGCGCCGCTGCGACTTGGATAATGGGTACATTTTACTAGCGCGAAAGACGGACCACACGAGTAAGAAAACCACAGGACGAACGCTAGACATCAACTGGATTTATTAGAAATACACATACACACTATAAAAACGGCGCATGCGCAGGTCCTGCGCATGCTCCCAACGCGAACGTGAAATCTATGAGGCATATTCTATCCATCAAGAGGGCAACGAGTGTACCACCAAAGAACTGAGGTTCCTGCAGCAAAAACTAACCCGCCCACGTGTTGATGAATAAGTGTCTCTCTCTCTCTCTCTTTCTCCTTTTCCCCCTGTGCGTGCGCCGCTGTCATAGCGTGTATGTGTATTTCTAATAAATCCAGTTGATGTCTAGTGTTCATCCTGTGTTTTTCTTACTCGTGTGGTCCGTCTTTCGCGCTGGTAAAATGTACCCATTATCGTCTAACCACCTAGCCCAACTTTCCATTCTTAATACGACTTGGAGCGGGAAAATCAAAGAGGAACTAGGAAAAGTAACCTCGTACCGATTTAATTGGGCTACTGAGGAGAGACGACGGCAGCACTAGACCCTGACTGTAACGTCACATACAGAAGTTCGCTGCAGTGGAAAACAGTTGTGGCGACACTACGCTAGGTGCTACGTGAACTGGTGCGGCGTGTTTTCAAAGGGTTTTAATAAAAATACTCCCCACGTATGGACCTTAACACTAGGTCACAAGAGACTTTACTACACGTTGAAACAAAATTTGGGGCAGGTAAACTTTTGTTGCAGTTGGCCTTTAACAAAAGCCATAACAGTAAACCCACTGATATTGTACATGCAGGGGAAGTGAGCGATGATGTCATAAACCTTAGTGGCGCCACCTTGTGGTGCCCACGCACATTTTCACCATGTTGGGGGATTTCCAGATCTCTGAATACTGCGGTATGCATGATAGCCCCGAGTTAGCGGCGTCAGCATTTACCATTGCCCAAGACACCTAAACACTGCTTTGTAACTTGCTGTACACAAAAAGGAACCACGGATAACCATGGAACAAGGTAAGAATGCTAGTTTTGTACATCGTTTTCTTTATTTCTCAATGAAAGCACACTGCGAGGCCGCTTCTTGCCCAGCTATAATTGGTCACAGGCACAGTCACCAAGCAAATAACATGTGCAGGACTTAAAAGGTCACAAAGTGAGCTGTTTTCTTGTCCTGTATTTTCAACGGAGCACTCCTGCCTGCAAACCGTCACTGCATCAGTAAGCTGGTACTTTGCCATGCGGGACTAGTTTCGAGCCTGCCGTTGCGCTTCACCCCCCCCCTCCCCCCCCCCCCTCCTTCCCCCAAACCTTTTTTTTTAATTATTTTTTACGTTGGCATGCTTTCATGCAAGTCCTGATGATGATGGTTGGTGTTTAATGGCGCAAGCCTGACGAGGGCAAAGAGCGCCAGAGAAGTTATTTAATGAAAAGAAGTGATTACCACAAAGGGTAGGTATAAAACCAGGGTGTCTAGCAAATTGCCCAATTCAATTTCCCTGACTTTTCCAGGTTTTCCATGACCATTTTAGTTGAAATTCCTTGACCAATACAACACGCGCCATTTTGTGGAAACGGTCCGTGAAGCATATAAAAAGCGTAGAGAAAACACATTCTATCATACGGAAAAACACATTTGTTGCAAGTGCCCTAATTCTCAAAATCCACTTTGATTAATTTCAGTTTGTTGTTTGAGGTTTGCTTGCCTTCAGTTACGGCTTCAGATAGTTTATTTCATCTTGCGGGATAGAAGCTTCAAGTTGCGCTTCAGCAAGCACCTTTTGCTTCTTTTCTTGATTGTCCTGGCTTGACATGCAACGTCAACCGCATGGTGCGTTGCGCGTGCGATTTTTTGACGCCCGCGTCGACTATTCGCGCGCGCGGCAGCTTCTGCCTCGCTCAGAAAATGACGCGCGTCGCGCGCGGCAGTGGGAGGAGCCTGACGACTTGCGCCAATGGGGAGCCGCGCGCCTCATGGCGGCAGTTTCGAAGCTCTCGAGGCAGCCGGCTGGCTCCGCCAGAGATGTTAAGGCTTACCACGCCGGCAGGTATTGCATGGGCCCTTTCAGTAGCGGCGCGGATGATGTTTTATTGTACCGTTTTCTCCCACATTATAAGCTCTTTTACCTCACAAGCAACTTCGTGCGTGCCTTGTGCGGCATTATAGAGAGCGCTTAGAAGCGGTCGCTCGAACTCCCGTCACCACTTCGCGGTCGAAGCCGCCGCCATGTTGCCGCCGCCGGCAGCACCCCGCGCAGCGTGCGGGCAGTTCCGCGCAGAGTTCCTCTATATAGCTATATATATAAGCTATATACATAGCTATATATAAAGGAACTCTAGTTCCGCGGCAGCGTCAGCGCGCCTGTGACGTGCGCGGCGCGTTTTCGCGAGCAGAAAACACCCCATGCGGTTCACTGGGTTCGCGCTAAACCATGTTCCTTTTTGATTATGTAATTCTGGCTCCTGATGTCATAAGGAAGTTCTTTCAAGATTAGCTCCCAAAAAGCACTGCCTTTTAAAATTCGCTAAAAAAAAGCCCGTTTTGCGTGCGATTTGGGCACCACCTAGACGTCCCTCTGCCGCAAATGCACCCAGCAACCTAAGCCAGCTGCGTGAACCGCACGGCGAGTTTCTGCACGCGATTCGTGCGCGGTATTTTCACGGCCGCGTCGACGATTTCGTGCCTGCGGTGGCTCCTTTCCTGCACAAGCAAGTGCGTTTGTGCCTTGAGTAGCATTTTAAAGAGCGGTTAGAAGCGGCCGTTGGAGCTACCGCACGACTCCGCGGCCGTTGCTGCCGCCATGTTGCCAATGCCTACCGCTCGGCACGCACCGTGCGGGTGGTTTGCGCGGCGGCATCAGCGCACCTTGGGCGTACGCGCAGCGCTTTCCCTTGCAGAAAAACCAAAAAGCGTTTCATGCGGTTCACGCTTTCGTCGCGCGCGAACGTGTTGTGTTCGGCAACTTCTTGGGGGCCTCCAACACTGGTTTCCCCTATTCTAAAACTGTGTGGGCTGGCCCCAAAGTGGTTTTCCCTGACTGGTACTACTTGATTAAAAAATTCCCTGACAATTTCCTGACTTTTCCCGGCGGCTCAAAATTCCCTGACTTTTCCCGGTTTTCCCGGTCGCTAGACACCCTGAAAACGTGTAAACTGGACATAGATCAATAAAGATAATGGTGATGGCTGGTGTATAGGGCCAGATTTGATTATGCATGATAGGAAATTAAGTTTAAAAACTTAACATCTGACAAATACTTAAACACGCGTTTCACAGAAACCATGGCATCGTCACCCATATACAACGATGGGTGTAGGGGAATATGTTGTCTGTAGAGTTCTCTGAAGTGTTTGTGTCGTGCTGTGTCAAGTGCCTTGCATGTATGAGTATGTGGACTACGGATAGGCCCTCCCCACACCTGCTACACAGGGGTCTTGGAGATCCCGTGAGCAGGTGCGAGTGGGTTACATGTGTATGGCCTATCCGTAATCTAGCTAAGGTAACTTCAATGTGCCTGTTATGTGAGTCAGTAGTGTATTGTCCCACGTGTGGTTTTATGACGTGTAGTTTGTTGTCTGTCTGTTCGCTCCAGTCTGCTTGCGAAGTTTTACGGAGTTGCTGTCTTATGTGTGGCTTGAGGTCTGTGTAAGTTATGTTATGTTTACTGTGTTTCGGAGTGCAGCATCGGCAGCCATTTCATCCGCCAGTTCATTTCCGCCGATGCCAGAGTGGCCTGGCACCCAACACACAGTCACCCCAAGGTTTGAAGAATACGCCAGCATAATTGATTTGAAGACAAGGTTAACTACATGGTTTTTCGATGACTTTCCGGATGTTAATGCACGGACGACGCTCAGCGAATCTGTATAGATGATGGATTTAGGAATATTACCGTATTTATTCGAAAATAGGTCGAGCACGAATATAGGTCGACCCCCTAAAAATTGAAGTCGCCGAAAAAAAAAAATAATATATTCGATTATAGGTCGACCCATACTTTTAAGAAAAAAACTTGAGGAAACTTTTTAAAACTCCCATTTATTTACAACGTGGTCGGAGCCACACAATGCATCGTCGTCGGAACTTGCGCCGCATGCGCCGCAGTTCATTACCCACCCCCGCCCCCGACTGGCTTTGAAGGCTGAACGGCCAATCCCGCCTCGCAGCGCTAACTGTTGAGCTTTGGTCATATCTTCGCAGGACACTCGGTGTCCTTTCGCACGCTTCTCTTCCACGTGCAGCCGGAGTTTTTTCTCGAGAGCATCGTGCCTCCCACCACGAAACGCACGACGCAGTCCCCTACAAGCAAAAAGTTCGTCCCGCTGTTTCCGCCATCCCCTGATCAGCTTTTCATTAACGACTAACTCTCGCTGAGCGGCGCAGTTGTTCAAGTTCTCAGCAAACAGGATCACCCGCCGCTTAATGTCCGACGTGACATCGCGAAATGCGCACGAGAAAAACGTTGTGTGCGGAAATCACAACGAAGCAAACACAAAGAAAACGCATGAAACGGAGAACGGGAGATAGTAGAGACAGCGAGCGAAGCAGGCAACGCCGTTCCGTTCACGAGGTGGCTACGCTAGGTGGCGAAAGTCACCTAGCCAAGCCAAAGACACCAAGCCAAGCCAATCTGGCTCTCTAGCCAGTACGTAAGCTCGCTCGTGTCCGGTTCGGCCGCAGGTAATGCGCGATAGCCGGCAGTGACTGTGGGTGGTTTTCTTACGCTGATTGTTTTGTTATTTTTTCCTTTATTTTCTTGCCTGTCTTTGTTCTAGATGCTCCGCGCTGCCGCCTCAAATTGAGGAGCGCCGGGCGCGACGGAGAAACGGATCGCTCGTTGCGCCCGCCATTTTTGATCACGACTATAGGTCGAGGTTCTTCGGTCACGATTATAGGTCGACCCTCAATTTTTAAGCACATTTTCGGAAAAAAAAGGTCGACCTATATTCGAATAAATACGGTATGTTCAGCTATGTGATTTACAGCCAGAAAGATGCCATATGCCTCTGCCGAAAAAATACTTGTCTTTGCATTCATGGTTCTACCTCCTTTAAAATTGGGTCCATGAGCAGCACAAGACACCGCAGTGAACGTTTTGGAAGCATCACTGAAAAACTCTGCAGCCCTGTATTTATCCTGCAGATACATGAAATGCTGCTGAATCGCAATTCTGGGTGCTCTGTTCTTATCAAGATGCGTAACAGACAGGTGACAGAGCACAGGGCGCAGATTCCATGGTGGTATAAACTCAGTGATGGGTGTCTTGTGAATGTCTAATAAAAAGGGTACCTCATGCTCAGAGGCTTCCTCTCTTACCCTAAGTGAAAAAGGCAGAGAGATGGATGGACAATTTAAGAACAGTTGTTGTGAGGATGTGTTATTAATGGTGGAATTAAAAGGGTGGTTAGTCAGGGCCATGATTTTCGAGGCATACAACAAATCCATGTAAATCCTCTGGTGACATAGGGACCATTTATCACACTCTGCGTAGAGGCTCTCGACTGGGCTAGTGCGAAAAGCACCACATGCAAGGCGCAGACCCAGATGCAGCACTGGGTCGAGCATTTTCAGTGCCGTTTTTGTGGCAGACCCATAAATGACGCTTCCATAGTCCAATTGGGACCCCACTAGGCTTGTAAAAATCCGTAAGAGGAGTTACTTGTCCGTTCCATAGGACAGCTGTGACAAGATTTTAAGAATGTTGACAGCCTTTAGACATTTATGTTTCAATTGCTTAATGTGAGGGATGAATGTAAGTTTTTTATCCAACACCACTCCTAAAAACTTGTGTTCCTTCCTCACAGGAAGCGAAACGCTATTAAGTGTAATGTCTGGGTCTGGATGGATCCCACGCTTCCTGGAGAAGACAACACAGGTGCTTTTTTCTGGATTAAGTTTAAACCCATTCTTGTCTGCCCAGCTGGCAAGTTTTTTGACAGCGAGCTGGACTTCGACGCTCACAGATGGACATATTGCATGATTTAAAGGGACAGACAACTGATTTTTGTCGAGTATGTATTCTCTATCCCAAATGCAAGGGCACAACTTAAAGCACCTTGACGAGAAACGGTTTTGCTGATAACGGTCTGGAACTTTTTTAATCGAATTTTTTTATCTACGAGCCATATGTGTCCCTCCCAAAACTAATGCTGGCAACCATGACATAGAGTAGCTCGGCAACATTCTTTTGTTTGTATGTGAAATAAAAAACGATATTTAAAAACTTGTTCCCAGCTAAAAAAGTTTGAACCGCAGGCTTTCCTCTTCCTTTATGTGTTGTTTTTAATGCAAGGGTCTATTTTGCGCGAATGCGCCATCTGTTGGGATAGACGATAGGTAGAATCTGGCTTCACGTTGTGGAGGCGGGAAGTTCGATTCTTCCCGGGCGCGACTTTTTTTTTTTCTTTTTTTAAGCTGCCGTTGGCGTATTTGGAAACTGAAATCAAATATTTTGTCAGAACAAACGCCCCTGACTCAGACAGAATCGTCAAAGCTCCTTCGCTGGGTCTGTTTACTGAACGCTGCCGTTGATTCTGGGCATGGTGGCTCAGTTAGCCACACTGAGAGCAACCCAGCGGCGGCGGGCGGCATGTCTTTAGAATTTTAAAAGTAATGTTTAGAAATACATATAATATTTAACCTTGTACAAATACTTGTGTTAAAAGATTTTCAATACGTAAATAAACGTTTCAGCAGTTACAGTAGCTGCTAGGTTTGCAGGTCACGTGACAGGGACACATATTGTAGTGTCAAGTTTCGACACTACGAACCGCCACCCTGCCGATTTCAGGAAGTTTGATGCCAAATTAAAATTATTTCCGCCAGTTTGTTTAGAAATTGCTTGTGGTTACCGGGCTATATAAAACGCTGGCTTTCATATCAGCTAGAGAACATATACGCGACAAAAATCGGTTGTCTGTCCCTTTAAAAGATACCTGGACGTCGTCTACATACATGGAATAAGAAATTGTACGTGGCAATGCCTTCCCAAGGGAGTTGATTTTAACTATGAAAAGAGTGCAGCTTAAAACTCCACCTTGCGGAACGCCGTTTTCTTGTACATGAACCCTTGAGAGTGCGCTACCAACTCTCACACGAAAAGTTCTTTCAGACAAATAACTAACAAGAATGATCATCATGTTCCCTGAGACACCAAATGACTTCAGGTCACTGAGGATCCCGTAGCGCCAGGCGGTGTCATATCATATGCCTTCTCAAGGTCAAAAAACACTGTTGTGCAAAACTGTTTGTGAATGAAAGTGTCCTTTATGTATGATTCAAGGGCGATAAGTTGGTCCTCTGTAGATCGCCCCGCCCTAAAGCCTGCCTGGCAGCCCTCGAGAAGACCGTTGTACTCAAGGAAGTACACAAGTCTCCTGTTTATCATCTTCTCAAGGAGCTTGCACAGGCAGCTTGTAAGGGCGATGGGCCGATAGCTAGCGGGAGAAGAAGGGTCCTTCCCTTCCTTCAGGAAAGCCACTACTATGGCCTCCCTCAGAGAGCGAGGAATGTGCCCCGAAAGCCATATGTTATTGTATAGATATAGAAGTGTTTCAAGGGTGTCTGAGTGTAGGTGTTGTATCATGGTGTATGTGATTTTGTCTGCACCTGGAGCTGAAGGCTTACATGTTGCCAGGGCTGCCTTCAGCTCATGAATTGAAAAAAGAGAATTGTATAAAGTGTGCGACTTGTTGCTATCACGCAGTGACTTCTTCTCCGCAGACGTTTTGTGCTTCATGAAAGTGTTTGTGTAGTGTGCTGAGCTGGACACATGTTCAAAGTGTTGTGCAAGTGTGTTGGCCTGGTTTTCGAGTGTGTCCCCTGTTGCGCTAACCAGGGGCAGGCTGTGTGTCTGTTGTCCTTTCAGCTTGCGTATATGTGTCCAGACTTTGTGTGCGTCCGTGTATGAATTAATGGAAGGTGCGCCAACTCTCGATGATGGTTGGATGTTTATGGCGCAAGGCCAACTGGGGCAAAGAGCGCCAAAACAAGTCATATATGAGGGGTGAAACCTTAAACACTACGTAAAGTCAGGAAAAACAAAAGTAAAATCACAGAACGACAATGAGCATGGCTGGTGTATAGGGCCAGATTTCATGATGCGTGATAGGAAATGAGGTTTAAAAACTTGACTTCCGACAAATACTCAAACACGCGTTTCACGGAAACAATGGCATCGTCACCTAGAAAAAACGATGGATGTAGGGGAATATGTTGTCTGTAGAGTTCTCTGAAGTGTTTGTGTCGTGTTGTGTGAAGTGCCTTGCATGTTATTAGTATGTGTACTACGGATAGGGCCTCTCTGCACCTGCTGCACTGGGGCCTAGGAGATCCCGTCAGCAGATACGAGTGAGTTGCATGCGTGTGCCCTATCCGTAGCCTACCCAAGGCGACTTCCATGTGTCTGTTGTGTGAGTCAGATGTGTACCGTCCCAAGTGTGGCTTTATTACATGTAGTTTGTTGTCCGTCTTTTCGTCCCAGTGTGTTTGCCATGTTCTGCGCAGGTGTTGTCTTATGTGTGGCTTGAGGTCTGTGTAGGGTATCTTTGTAATGTCTACAGTGTTCCTGAGTGCAGCAGCAGTGGCCCTCTCGTCTGCCAACTCATTCCCAGCGATCCCTGCGTGTCCTGGGACCCAGCAGAGGACCAGCTCATGCTTTTATGCATATACGGACATGATAGTGTTGAATACAAGATTAACTATGTGGTTTTTGGGGGGCTTCTGCGATGACAGTGCGCGAACAACACTCAAAGAATCTGTATAGATGATGGAATTGGGAATTTGAGTTTCAAGAATGTGTCGTACAATCAGTAAAATTCCATACGCTTCTGCTGAAAAAATTGTTGTGTGCACGCTCATGGTTCTGGCTGCATTGAAATTTGGACCATGAGCAGCGCACGACACCATAGTGGAGGTTTTAGAAGCGTCACTATAAAATTCTGCACATATGTATTTAAACTGCAAAGACAGAAAGTGCTGCAGTATTGCAGCTCGTGGTACACGATTTTTGTCAAGTCTCATAAAAGAAAGGTCGCACGACACAGGGCGAACTTGCCAAGGCGGTAAACTGTTAGAAAAGGATGACCTGTACACATCTAAAAACGAAGCACTGAGATCCGAGGCTCGCTCTCTAACTCTAAGTGAAAAGGGCCGAGGAACGGATGGGCGATTTACAAAGAGCACAGATGTTGCTGTATCGTTAAAGACAGGATAAAACGGATGATTATTCAGCGACGAAATTTTAAAAGCATAAAGCAAGTCCATGTACGTTCGTTGGTTCTCAAGGCTCCACTTATCACACTCGACATAAAGACTCTCGGCAGGGCTAGCGCGAAAAGCACCCGAAGCAAGACGAAGCCCCAAGTGTAGCACTGGGTCCAGAATTCGCAAGGCTGTCTTAGTCGCCGACCCATACACCACACTGCCATAGTCTAAACGAGACCCAACCAACGCAGTATACAAGCGAAGCAGGAGTTCTTTGTCGGAACCGTAGGATTGGTGGGAGAGAACCTTAAGTATATTCATTGTTTTGAGACATTTATTTTTAAGTTCCTTGATGTGGGGAATGAATGTGAGTTTGTGATCAAACACAACACCTAAGAACTTGTGCTCCTTGTTCACAGGAAGCGACACGCCATTAAGGTGAATGTCTGGGTCCGGATGGACACCGCGCTTCCTGGAGAACACAACGCAGGAGCTTTTTACAGGATTCAATTTAAAACCATTCTTGTCTGCCCAGCCGGCAAGTTTCTTTACACCAAGCTGGACTTGACGTTCGCAGATTTACATATTGCATGATTTATAGGATATCTGGACGTCATCTACATACATGAAATAAGAGATTGTAGGTGGCAGTGCCTTACCAAGAGAGTTCATTTTTACTATGAAGAGTGTGCAGCTCAACACGCCACCCTGTGGCACGCCATTTTCTTGCACGTGAACCTTTGAGAGTGCACCACCGACTCTTACTCGGAACGTTCTGTCTGACAAGTAACTGACAAGAGCGTTCAACATGTTACCCGAAACACCGAATGACTTGAGGTGCCTAAGGATCCCATAACGCCAAGCGGTGTCGTATGCAGGTCGAAAAACACAGTTAAACAATACTGCTTGTGCGCGAAGGCATCCTTGATGTACGAGTCAAGAGCTAACAGTTGATCGTTCGTCGATCGCCCCACCCTGAAGCCTGCCTGGCAGCTCTCGAGAAGACCGTTGTACTCAAGGAAGTACACGAGCCTGCGATTTATCATCTTCTCGAAGAGCTTGCACAGGCAGCTCGTCAGGGCAATAGGACGGTAACTTGAGGGGGATGACGGGTCCTTTCCCTCCTTCAGGAAAGCTACAACTATAGCCTCCTTCCAAGAGTTTGGAATGTGCCCCGAAAGCCATATCTTGCTATATAGGTGTAAGAGTGTTAGAAGAGTGTCTGCGTGTAGGTGTTGTATCATTGTATATGTAATGTTGTCTGGGCCTGGAGCTGAGGGTTTACACGTGCTCAGGGCAGCCCTCAGCTCATGTAGTGAAAACAGGGAGTTGTAAGAAGTCTGTGATTTGTTGTTGTCGTGTAGTGACTTCTTTTCACTAGAGTCTTTATACCTCAGGAAAGTGTTCGTGTAGTGTGCTGAACTGGACACGTGTTAGAAGTGTTGTGCGAGTGTGTCAGCCTGGTCTTCGAGTGTGTCCCCTGTAGTGCTGACCAGAGGCAGGCTGTGTGTTTGTTGTCCCTTTAGTTTGCGTATTCTCGTCCATACTTTCCGTGTGTCTGTGTAGGAGTTTATTGATGTTATGAATGTACGCCAACTCTCTCGTTTTGCCTCACGGCGCACACGTTTTCCTAACGCCTTGACCCGTTTGAACAGGAGGTTTCCCGACGTGGGGTACCGACGAAGGATACCCCACGCCTTGTTCTGGGCCTCTCGCGCCCGCCTAGAGTCCTCATTCCACCACGGCCTCCGCTGGTTTCTCGGGGCACCAGAGGCTTGGGGAATGGACCTTTCGGCGGCGTCGAGGATGTGCGCCGTGAGCAGTTGGGTAGCTTCTTCAACCTGTAGGTGTCCTATGGATGTGTGGTGTAGTTTGGATGTCTCTGTAAATGTATTCCAGTTAGCTCTTGCTTCATTGAACCTGTTTTGGGAAGATGGACTGCATGGGCCTTTACCTATGTATGTGAGTGAGGTGGGGAAGTGGTCACTACCGTATGGGTCAGTGCCCACACCCCACTCGAGGAGAGGAAAGAGAACTGCGGAGCCAATCGCCAAGTCAAGACATGAGTATGTGTTGTGTCCTATGCTATGGTATGTAGGCTGTTTATTGTTGAAAAGGCATGCTCCTGAAGATGTTAAGAATTTCTCTATCAGGCGACCTCGGGCATCCGTGCGTAAAGAGCCCCAAAGAGAGTTGTGAGCATTAAGGTCGCCTGTTAATATGTATGGTTTGGGCAGCTGGTCAACCAACGCCTCGAAGTCAGAGCTGGAAAGTGCAAGATCAGGAGGAATATATATTGAGCATACCGTTATCAACCTATTAAATAATATTGTTCGAATTGCTACAGCCTCAAGGACAGTGTTCAAGGTGACAGGGTGGCAGGCTAAGGATTTCCGGGCAATTATGGCGACACCGCCAGAAGAGTGTGTGCAGCCATCCCTGTCCTTTCTGAAGACCACGTAACTATTCAAGAAATTTGTGTGCTTGGAATTCAAATGTGTTTCCTGAACACACATTACACTTGGCTGATTAGCATGCAGTATTTCGTATACATCGTCAAGATTTTTAAGAAGGCCTCTACAGTTCCATTGAATTATGTTTTCTCTTCCCATTATTTAGTGTGAGAGCTACTGAGTGTGTGTGTTTGTTTATGTGTCGTCTTTCGGGGCTGTGCCTCTCGCCTTTTTTGGCTTGTCGGGAGGCTTTGGCGTCGGGACGCGTTCCTTGCGCTGCGTTGCAGGCAGGAACGGCCCGACATCCATCTCTTCGTCGGATGTCCGAGGGGTGCCTGACGGACCGGGCCCGCCGGACTTGGCCCCCCCTCGGGAGCCCTTCGTTTGAGCCGCCACCACTGAGGGCGCCCGGCGCGCCAGAGGTGGCAGGGGCGGTGCGGTGGCGGTGGGAACCGATGCGGGGCCCGTGGTGTCCATCACCTCGGTACCCTCCAACGCACTGGAGGACGGGGAGACAGAGGCGGGAGCGGCACCGGTCCCGACGGAAGAGGTTGCCACCACAACCGCTGCTGCCTCAGCAAGCGGCGTGGTGGTGGGTTGGGCTGCCAGAGGCAACCCAGGTGGGGGGCGGGGGAGGGACCAGGTCAGACTCGCTGAACTGGGTCCCTGTGGAAACGAGACGCCGCTCCGCCCCCCGGCGAGCTGCGTCGGCATACCTCCCCAGGGGGAAAGAGGCGAACCTCTTCCGCACCTCTGGGAAGGTGATGTTCTCAGTAACCTTGATGTTGATTATCTTTTTTTCAGTTTAAAATTTTTCGCACTTGCGGAAGTAGGCTGCATGCGCCCCCCCGCAGTTCACACAAGAGAGGGTGTCGGATGTATAGTTGTCACTGGGATGGTCATGCGACGCACATTTTGCACACGTCGTTCGGCCACGGCAGGAGTTTGTACCGTGCCTGAACCGCTGGCACTTAAAACAGCGCCGCGGGTTCGGGATGTAGGGACGGATGGAGCAACGGATAAAACCTGCATTGATGTGTTGTGGAAGAACTGCGCGGTCAAACGTCAAGATAATGTGCTTGGTGGGAATCTTCTTGTCGTCTCTGCGGATAGTGATGCGTCTCACGGCAGTGACGCCCTGATCCTTCAAGCCGGCAAGGAGATCCACATCTGTTTCGTCCAAGAGATCCGTCTCGGATATCACACCTTGCGAGCTGTTGAGGCTCCGATGTGGTGTGACCCTGATGTCTAGATCAGCCAGTCTAGTCTGAGCTAGAAGCTTCGTGGACTGCAGTTTTTCATTTACCTCGATTAGTAGTTCACCAGTCCTTTGTTTTTTGCACTTATATGATTTTCCTATTATGGCTTCAAGAGATTTTGCGATAAAGAAGACTGACTGCGATACAAGAGGTTGGGTTGGATTGAGCGATTCCATGACAAGAAATCGAGAGTAATGATCCGGTTCAGGAAATGTTAAAGATGGCAATGAAGGAAAAGATACTTCGGTGCAGCCCCTTTTCAGGGACCGATCACGTTTGGGAGGGGGGTTTTGTAAGTACCATAGGGCATACTATAAAAGCAGGGAGACTGGGGTACTTTCTCCTTTGACCTTACCCTGTTAGTCAAAGAGGTCCCGGAGCTCCCTGCCTGGTAGACAGGCAGGGAGCTCTCTCGTTTTGCCTGGTAGACAGGCAGGGAGCCCATCGGCCGGAGCTTGACCAAGGCTCCGATGGCCACCGTTCGTGGTTTCTAACCCTCCACCTATAAACACATCGCCACGGTTGGATCCAGCCTATGTTTGGGGGCTCGGGGTCCGCGGTATCGCCAGTACCGTCACCAAGATTGCTCAAGGTGCCCCGTGCGGGGGTGCGCCAACTCTCTCGTTTTGCCTCACGGCGCACACGTTTTCCCATCGCCTTTGCCCTTTTGAACAAGGGGAGGTTTCCCAACGTGGGGTACCGACGAAGGGTACCCCAAGCCTTGTTCTGGGCCTCCTGCATATTTCGCACAGGTTGTTTTGCCGCGGCAAGAGGTTGTGCTGTGCCCGAACCGTTGGCACTTACAGCAGCGGCGCGGGTTCGGTATGTACGGGCGAATAGAGCATCGGATGTAGCTTGCCTTTATATATTGCGGAAGTGTCGATCGGTCGAAGGTAAGGATAATGTGCTTGGTGGGGATCATCTTATCGTCCCTGCGCATCGTGATGCGGCGCACGGCTGTGACGCCCTGGTCCTTTGCCCCTTCAAGAAGGTCGGAATCTGTTTCTGTAAGGAGATCCGGTGGGGCGTGATCCTGATGTCCAGGTCATGGATGCGAGTTTGGGCCAGAAATGTGCGGGATTCTTTTTAGTGTTGAGTTCGACAAGGATTTCTCCTGTCCTGAGCTTTTTGGCTTCATACTTTTCACCTAATGTGCTTTGCAGAAATTTCGAGACCAGGAATACCAACAGTGAAGCGACGGATCTCGTTGGGTCAGCTGACTCGATCACAAGAAAACGAGCATAGTTATTCACGTTTGTTGAAAAGACAGTTGTTGCAAGAGGTGGGAATGAAACTTCGGTGCGGCCCCTTTTCGGGGGCCGGTCACATCTGGGGGGGTGTTTAGAAAATGCCATATATCATAGTATAGAAGCAGGGGACGGGGGTACTTTCTTCTTTGACTTTACCCTGATGGTCAAAGAGGTCCCGGAGCTCCCTGCCTGGTAAACAGACAGGGAGCCCATCCGCCGGAGCTTGACCTGGGCTCCGACGGCCACCGTTCATGGTTTCTAACCCTCCACCTATAAACACATCGCCACGGTTGGATCCAGCTTATGTTTGGGGGCTCGGGGTCCTACACACTCCTTTGTTTGGTAAGTGTCGCAGCTGAAGAGATCATTAGGAGCACAAGTAATATACGCAGCAAGCAGCATAAATCGGTCATTTACCACTTGCTGCAGGCCGTTCAATCTCTGCACATTTTCCGGGAAAAACTTTCCATGCGATAGTGCGCACCCACAATGCACTTCTGCTGCTGAAATGCACCGAGTTGCACACTTTTCCAGCCACACTTACAAAAGTCCCCCCGACCTTCGTAAATGCAACTTGGACAGTGCAACAGCACTGATGAAGTGAAAGGAGTGAAAGGAAAGATTGAAAGGAGCGGAGAAGAGTGAAAGGAAGCAAAAATAGTGAAGGTATCCGTGGGTCCAACATGCAGCCCTCCCCTCACCTGCTGCACTTTCTTGAGCCAGGTGCGGAAGGCCGAGTTGCCGAAGCGCTGTGGCTGGTCGACAGGCGGAATGTCGCGCACCCAGCCGTCCAGTTCATCCAGCACGGCCAGCACCTTCGACGTCACCTGCGCTCGGCCAGGAGACAGTCTTCAGCACACCTCCAACAGTGGGCAAACAACAGCAGGATGCCTGTGCTCATTGCGCTTAACTCTTTCGGGACCGCTCCATAGGCCATCGATCACATATGATCGATGGTTTCGCGAGCCTGCAGAATACAAATTTTCGCTTGATGGAACACCTAGCGACATCTAGCAGATAGTTTGAAAACTGGAGTTTTCTCTTTTGTGAAGTTTCTTTTTTTATCGCCAGGCAGGAACACATCAGATATTTTATTCTGATGGGCAGTGGTTTCGAATGTAAACAAACATGGCGTCATACTCACGCGAGCACGATAAGAAATCTGCCTCGTCTCGTCTCGCATATCTTCGCCTTCTACTATGGATTTTAACGATGAGAGTGGCAGTGAAGAGTCGGAATGCGACTTTAGAGATCGGATTTCAGCTCGAGTGAGGATTCGGGTGTCGATCAGCCTGGAACATCAAATCGCGCTCACAGGTGGGTGTTGGTTTCGGTTTCAATTGGCTCTGGAGTAAGTATGTGCGCTCCAAATATGTTCTGGCTGGTTTATATTTGTTCGCTAGGGTATTAACTACCTATGGTGGTGATCTCCAGCCACCAGCACAGAAACGGATCAAGTTTTCGCTGAGACGAGAGCCCGGAGTGTACCTAAGCGACGACGTAGCCATGGCCCTAGTGCCAAAGAGACAAAACAAAAAACCAGCTACAACTAGCCGTATGAAACTTTCGCGGTGAAGAAACAAAGCATTGTGTTAGATTTTGCATATCCTGAAATAATTTTATTCTTTTTTAATATTTTTATATTTACGCTTTTTATCTTTTTTTGTAGTTTTTTCACGAAGTTCTTACTTTCAGATTTTTTTCATGGTTCTATCGTCAGTGTTGAAGTAAAACTCGGTATTGTATGTCAAAGAACCTATAATTAGCTGCATTTTGGTACATGCTAAGGCAGGATGGTGCCTTTGCTTTATGTAATAAAAAATTTGTACCGAGACCTCCCTTTTTCATCACTTTTTCCAGCGGTCCCGAAAGAGTTAAAACCCATGGTGTACACCTAGAGGCCTGAACGCCTTGTTGCAGTGAACTGCAACCCCCTAGTGTGGGAAGGAAACTGGCAGTCGGCGTTCCACAAAGGGTTTTTTTTCACTGTGTTGCCCAAGTACCCTAGAAAAGAAGCTTAATGCATGCGAAACGGACATTTCCAACCAAAAACTAATTTTAAAATGGGATGTGCAACTAGTGATTTTTGCTTTCACGGTGAATAAGAAACAAGTAATAATTTTGTTGGAATACTTGAGAATCGAAGCGAATAGTATTTTCAAATCAAAGCAAACATCTAGCTATTTCTCAAGCACCCTTCGGTAACTAGCCTGTAGAAAAATAAAGGGCTCATTTAAACAGTTTGTGTTTGTTTTACACAAAGAAGCTATTGTGTTGCCTTTAGCTTAACCAATAATATTGTCAGTTATGATTTGAGCATTTACAGAAATGGTCAATATCAGGCTGGGTATGTTCTTCGGGCAAAATAATCTGAACTGAAAAGACCGGAGTGAGAGTTCCACCATTTCTGATCGCAGCAGTTCTCCACATACTCTTTTAAGCGCAGCCTCTGCGCTTAAAGCACTGTTACCCATCATTGTACTTGTAACAATATTGTTTGTTACACAGGGCAACTACCATTTCATTCGGTGAGCTTAGTGGTTCAGTGTAATTACAGTACATAACTATGTATCCCTGTAGCATAACAATGTAGCATAACTATGTAACATAATTTCCTTGTGAAACAAATGTAAATGGCAGCTCCATAAACTTTCCTGTCGGCTCCTGGATAACAATGCAATGACACTGGGGCAGTGCATAGCCTAAAAAAACCAGCCTTACTTAAAAACCCCTGGAAAAGCCCTCCCGCGGGATGCTGAAGAGCTGGCTTTCGCTGAAACACGATGCTGTGTTTTGCACTGTCTCAAGTGTAAACAGTGCATTAATACCTTTTTGCAACCTCGTCAGTGCTTTGCAGAACATTTTGGTTATGATGTAGAGTCCACCCTTTGCTTGCAGGTTCTTTCCATGCGCTAAAATGCCTGAACTTCACTTTCAAAACACACTAGCACCACACGCACAAGTACACTAAATATGTGTTTCATGAAGTGCCTTTCATGCATGATATAAATGTGTAAAAAGAGTAGAGACCAAAACTGATGCAAGTGTGTGAAACGAATGAACGTGCACGATCGGCAAACTAGCTTCGCCAATGCGCAGCATCAAAGAACGCCTTGCCATGGTTCCTATGAATGTGGCGTTATTACCGTCTTCCCCATGTCAAACAGCGCAAAAAGAAACGCGAAATCCAAACACCACTCTTTCCCATTCCATCATTCCTTCCCTTGCCCCGTTTAGCCACACATCACTGGTGCGTTGCAGGAAAGCCCGCCACCGCTCAGGGAGCATAATTCGGTGCATGTGTGCAACAGTGCATCTGAAGTGTCCAAAGTGTGGTAGCACATCCTGCACAACTGATTCGCACACATTGCAAGAAATTGGGCTCTTTCTCATTTTCAACAATGCATACTTTTATGTGTCCATTGAAACTGTTCATTGTATTTTCAAACTTCTAAATACAGTTACACCTCGATGTAATGAAGTCGCTAAAATTCGTAATTTACTTCGTCCCATTGAAATTTTGCTACATTGAAATTCACGGTAAAATGAAGTGTTTATCGCGTGAAGCGTTTCCTGCAAACGAAAACGTGGCGCGCATGCACGGCTGGCGCACTGTTTCTGTTTTTGTCGGAGCTTAATCGTCTACGCAGGCATCAGTGTGAACCGCATGGAGCGTTTTCTCCCCGCAAAAACGCACCCCACAAGCTACCGGCACACTGACGCAGCCGCGGAGAGCACCCGCACGATGCGGGTAGCTCCAGCGACCGCTTCGAACTGTTTGCTGAAACGCAACTCAAGGGGCAAACGAAAGGGGCATGCGAGAAAAAAAAGCAGATAACGTGGGCGAAATTTTCACTGTAAAGCGTCATACGTGCCGCTTACGAAAGCGCCCATCAAATATCCTCCGCGGCCTAATCATCTCTGGCGGGGCCAGCCGGCATCCCCGAGCGCCTCGAAGCTCCCGCCATAGGGTGCACGCTTTCTGGGAGAAGCCGCCGCCAGTGCGCAATCACGGACGTGGGCGTGAAAAAAACGCCCGCGCAAGGATCCTAAAGATTCACAAATGCTTGCTGGAACGATGGAACCCAACCAGCATGAGCGAACTCGAACAAAGGGCAAAGCGGCGGCATGCGGCAATGGCGGCCCCGGCATAGACGATTAGGCTTTCCACCGCGGAGGATACCGTATTTACCCGATTCTAACACGCACTTCTTTTCCGGAAAAATAGGTCGAAAAATCGCATGCGCGTTAGAATCGGATACGAAACCGAAACTGCTGAAACAGGGGAAATTTCGTCCCACCCACCGCCATCGCCATCTCAAGATGGCGCCAAAGCTTTTAGCAACAATTTTTCGGACGCAGGAAGCATAGACGCCCAGGCTTTTTCTACCGGCATTCACACAAATCGCCAAATCGTTCCACTTGCGCGCTTGATAACAGCAATGGCAGCAGCGGCTCTCACGCTTTGAAAACGAGTGGTCGGCTGAAGCGTGCCCCTCTGGAGAAGCCGGTGGAATGGGCGTGTGAGGCATTGGCCACTATTCCATCAACCATGGTTGAACGTTCATTCAGAAGTGTGGGATCGCGAACGCGCTTGACGGCACCAAGGACGAGATGTTGTGGTCAGCGGAGAGCGACAGGGAGTGAGATGAGTGAGATAACTTCGAGAAATCAATCACCGGTTTCTCTCGCATTCGTTTTTCTAGCTCACAAAGTTCCGTGCGCATTACAATCGGAGGTGCAAGTTTTTTCGGTATTTGGCAGGAAAATCGGGTGCGCGTTAGAATCGAGTAATTACGGTATTTGGTGGGCGATTTTGTAAGCGGTGCGTATGACGTTTTAGTGAAAATTTTGCCCACGTTATCCGCTTTTTTTCCTCATGCCCCTCTCGTTTGCCCCTCGAGCTGCGTTTCAGGTTTCAGCGAGTGGTTCGAAGCGGTCGCTGAATCTACCGGCATCACGCGGGTAGTCTCCGCGGCTGCGTCAGCGTGCTTGTGGCTTGCGGGGCGCGTTTTTGCGGGAAGAAAACGCCCCATGCGGTTCATGCTGATGCCCGCGTAGACGATTAAGCTCCAACAGAAACAGAAACAGCGCGTCAGCCGTGTATGTGCGCCACGCTGTTTGTAGGCAAGGAGCTCGCTCACGGACTCCGTGGCTTGCTGCATCCGCGGCATTGGGCGGCCCATGTCGCCGTTCGGGTTTTATTAAGACCCCGCTTCGGCGTTTGCGTCTCCACAAATCTACTTCTACAATTAAAATTTCGTGCCTAGTTCCCATGAAACTTTGTTACATTGAAATTTCGGCAAACGGGACTTCGTTACGCAGAGGGTGAAAATACATGGTGTGCATATGTCACGAGCAATCCCCCCACGAGACTAACTTCCCAAAGAAGATTAGTAGAAGAAGAGTAAAAAGGCGACATGGAGAATGTCATGGGCAACCCCCTCAAGGAGGGGACTGGAAGAAGGAAAAGAAGAAGAGAGGCGCGTGGACAGAGGAGAGCGAGGAATGGCGGCGCCTGCACGGAAGCTCTAGGCACCGAACCTAGAAAGGCGCCCAGCCGGCCTCCTGAGCGCAGCAACGATCCTGAGCGCAACAACGCACCCTTGGCGGCTTCAGAGACGACCACCAGTGGAGCTACCTGGCTTGAACGCTCGGGCTGCGCACCCGAAACAAGGTCCCCACGGCACCCGGGGCTACGCACCCTGGTCTCTGGCAGCGTGTACGGCAACCGTCTCAAGTGATTGATTTGATTGATTTACTGATTGATTGATTGATTGATTGATTGATTGATTGATTGAAATGTTTAACGCGCCGACGCAACGCAGGCGATCAGGTGCGCCGTAGTGGAGGTCTCCGGGTTAATTTTGACCACCTGGGGATCTTTATCGTGCGCCGAAATCTCGTACACACGGGCGTTTTTGCTTTTCGCCTCCATCAGAAAAGCGGCCGCCGCGGCCGGGATCAAACCCGCGACCTCGTGCTCAGCAGCGAAACGCCTTAGCCACTGAGCCACCGCGGCGGGTCAACCCTCTCAAGTGGTCATCGACTACCGGACCCTAGTGACTACAGCTGCAACCAGCAACGAACATCAAGTGGAAAGTGAGCGGAAATTAACTGTGTATAGTGCTTGTGCCCCGATCGTTTCACGCTACTGCAGTGAGGAGCGCTGTGATGTGTGGAGTCGCGCGTGTTATTTTCATTGCATATTAAACATCTCGTTTTTTCTGCGTCCAGTTTGCCCAGCTAATTGCCGTGACAGCATACACTTGAGGTTACAAAAAATTCCGGGGTTCGTTACGTCGAGGGTTTCGTTACATTGAAGTTCATTACATCGAGGTTTACTCAGAAAATTTGAAATCCTCAAAAGCTGTTATTCGATTCAAAGGTCAATGGGATGCCGTGTCATTCACTTTACTATTTGCACACTTGTACTAATTTAATAATGGCAATAATAATATATACATAAAAAAAGAATTTACCTCAACCCAGATTCCAGGCAGAGTACTTTACCCACTACACCAGGAGGGCTCGGAAGGGTAAAACTTGCAGTGCCCCTCGATGGTTTGCCAACTTTGACTGGCCCGTTTTAATGCACCCAATAAAGAGTTTATTCAATGCATGTCTGAAACACTCAATCCACCCAGCAGAAGCAGATGTGAAACTAGCCAATCGACGGGCGTGTGATGGAAAGCTCACCTGAGAAACGATCGAGTCACCAGTGAGCGTCTTGCCCTGGACGCTCTTGTTGAGGGCCAGGATAAAGCCCACGTACTCGCTGTATGCCTGAGGGGAAAAGGATCACTCGCTCAGTAAAGGTGCTCATCCGGTCACGTGGGAGGGAGGTTCAGTGGGAAGTTTGGGGCCAAGTAGCCATACAATTACGGCTAGTGCAAACCTCAGGATGATATCTGCCCAGCCAACATGCACGGCATACAATGGGCTAAACTTCCGTTCTTACAACCAGCCCGAACTGCGGCCAAAGGAATCTGTGTTCCGCCCTTTAACAGAAGCTTGTCACCTTCCTGTCATTTCGAACAACCAGGTATTGGTTGTTCGGCTGTGCCCTTGCCTTCCACAAGTACACATGAGCAAATACTCTTCCCAGTTTACTCAGTGCCAAAACAGCCACCTGCACACCATACCTAAGCTCCCTTTTGTCAATCTATTGGTGGTTGCACGGAACCATGGAAACTTTCAAGCGAAGCTTGTATTGGCTGACTTACGCTGTCAGTGACGTTCGTCTAAAAACCACTCTCCCTTCCTCCTTACCCACAGCTGTCGCTCCTCGTTTGCAGCTGGTGCACCTCACAACGGATTGTGCTGTCGGTGTCGTCGTGCAAAACCTTGCTCCTTGGGATTCCCACTCTCTATCTCCCTCCTCGTCCGCAGCTGTCACTCCCCAGTGCACCTGACATGCACACTATGCACGGTGCATTACGCCCCACCGCAGGTGCACTCTGTAGAAGGCGTGTCAACCAGTTCGCCGTCAGCTGTGGCATGGATAGGCTCACTCCGCCGTGCATTGCATTCGGGTAAGCTCAGTGCTTCCGCTGAGTTCAAAGGGCTTAGTTGTGGTCGGTCAATGGTTTTGTGGTCTGATTTTCGCAGGAGGGATTCATTTTTCTTTTCACCAAGGTCAAGCTTAGCGTGAACCCCCGTTTCTGGAGGGAAGGGGTTCATTAATTTTTTTGTTTGAAATTCTTCACTCTGTACACTCCCAAACACTTGGTGCAATACTCGGCCAAATAATTGTGTGACCCTTGTACAGTACTGCGTGCATAGCCACTTTTAGTATGACCCTCTGCATGCTTTTGCTGTGCTGAAAAAAACACGAGACGCTTATTAAGTCAGTATTTTCAAGATTTTTAAGCGTACACAGCTTCTGGTCTTCCATGGCTGCCGCTGGGTGGCGCTACTCATCCACACTTGTGGCGACGCCACTGTGTGAGGAGGCGTGCTCTGCATGAGCGGTTGGTTCGACAACAACATCGACAACAACCACAGTGGTTGATTCAACAACATCATACCACTAGGCACCCACTTTGTCGCTCTCCCCACAGTTCAGACGCGACATGCGCAGCTCGAGAACCCCATGAACGACAAACACGCAGCTAACATGAGTGCGTCCACTGTATTGCAGCATGGCAACTCCGCTGTGAACGCCACTCACAATGAGTCCCCTCTCATAAAACCATGCACAACGCAAGCAGAGGACTTCGCCCAGCATCAGATAATGGTCCCGATTTGCCCGCCAGGTACCGGCTTCAATGTCTTCCCTGTGGGGACCCTTGTTTCCTTACGCCTCGCCTGCACATGTTTCCGCGAGCTGGGTGCCGCCATTTTGGGTAGCCGGCGCGTCACGTAGGTCGTGTCCTCTTCATGACCCCGCGCGACGCGCCGAACCGGCTTGCCGCGAACGTGTGCGGAGGGCGAGGGGGAAGGAAGACCGGTCGTCGCCTTCTCCCTCGCCGCCCTCTCCTCGAGCGCCGGGGGAGACCTCCTCTCCCCCCGAGCCGACCTGCGGGACGCGCGAATGGTCCGCGGGGACTCTGCCGAGAGATTCTGCCCTGATCGGTCGCCTCGGGATGCCTCCCTTGCTCTCGCGACCGTGATGACGGATATCGAGGTCTGAGCCCAGCGGCTTGAGCGAGCGACAGGAGCCACTGTCTCCCCGCGAGCGATAGTCGTGTTGTCTGGTGTATGCACTGTATCTGCCAGGCAATAAAGCCTTACTTTGGATTGCCGGAGCCTGTCTACCGCATGTGAGTACTCGAACCCGTGCGTGAGTCTTCGGATTCCGCAGGGCTAGTGTACGGCGCGTAGCGTTCTCTAGCAAAGCTAGCCGGGGTCCTCTGCTATCCCGTACGTTAGCCCACATCCCTAATGGCAAAAGCATGCTGCTTTCAAACAACAAAAATGACAGACGCAGAGTGACGATGAGGCCGACGTGTTCCTGTCATCCTCTTCGTGAACCGATGGCCATGCCTTTCCTGCTCGCAAGGCATATCCGCTTCCGCGACAGGTCTAGCTGCTCAGTGAACACGAAGAGAGCAAGGTGAGCGAGCTTCCTCGTCAACCCAAGGTTATGCCACCTGCTGACATGGACCTCTGAGCTCGCTTGTGTGACAGTCCTAAAGACCAGGAAACCGCCCTTGTGAAGAAGCGCCGAAAGAAGTTAAATGGTCACACGCCATGCCAAAAGAAGTTTAATAGTCACGTGCTATGTCATGCCGTAGCTCACAGCGACTGCTTCCTAGCTACACGCCAGATATTTCACTGCAGCTGCACAGGCCTGCTTGGACCAACAACTCTGTCAGTTTTCAAGCTCCAGTGGGCACCCAGTTCCAAATCTGATGCCTCCCCCTGAAGTTTAAAATATGGCACAGCCCGAAAGCAAAGTATGCAACACAAGAAACTGGGATGGCAGCCGACCTACCCCCAAGAATTGGGCCTCCTGTTTGCCACCGCCACTGCCATTTGCCTACCGCCCGATCAGCGCAGCACCAGGCACAACCCTGCCATCAAGGAGCACATGGAGCCACCCTGCTAGATCGATACCAATATGACCCCGGTAGCTACCAGGCACCATTTCCTTAAGAGGATGCACTGTCAAGAAGATGTGGGGAGTCAACTTGGGCGAGGGAACAATCCCTCCGAATCCACAGGGTAACGAGGGGGTGGCCGTCTGATGCGTGGCTTTCTCCGACAAGAGCAGAAAGGATGAGACAAAGCCTTGAATGGAACAACATAGCAGAGGATTATATTTCAACAGGCAAGTAACTGTGCAGGCACGAGAGCATGAAACATCAACGAGGTAACTAAAAACAGTACAACTGCAAGAGCTAAATGCTACAGAAGATACAAACAAGGAGCATTAACAATGAACGTTAAAGAGAAGAGGAGTCAAATGAACATAAAAAACAAACAGTTCAAGGCATATGTAAGACAAAAGTCCTACAATATTCACCGACCGGGCCTGATGATGCGCCACTGACCGGAGGCGATTCCGCTACCTATGAAGTATTGCTTCCGTGTAGGCCAGGAAGTCCGATGACGAGCACGGTGATTCAAGAGCCGGGGAGTGCGTTGGAGTCTTCCGAGATGCTGGTTGTTGATGACGACGCACGCCCGGGCAGATGTTGTTTTAGCACGACATTCCAACGCCACTGGTTTGTCTGTGTGCGGGCGCTGCTTTTATACCCGCGCTAACACAGTGAATAAAAAACAGCACAAAGCGGCCAGTGCTGTCGGCTGGAATATTCCCCTTCTCAAAGGTTCGGTGCCGTTTGATGCTGGTAAGACTATGTGGCTTCCGGGCCAATCTCGAACCTTTTTATGGTCGCAAAGCAGTGGCCATTTATTTTGTGTTATTTACTTTGCACTCTGACGCGCGTGAATCCTCTGCGTCTCAGGTTCACACTGGTGGCCGAGCGATGATTAATAGACGTTCATCATCACCACCATCACGAGCCTACTCAGATCCACTACAGGATGAAGGCCCCTCCCACTGACCTCCAACCGCTCCTGTCCTGTGCTGCTAGAGGCTCAGTTCGAGAAATTTCTCGAAGGCTCTCAGGGGGAATAGAAAAGGAAAATGCCACAAGCACAGCGTCTGTGCCACATTAATAAAAACACTATATTATAATTACTAGATGGTGTATAATAATACCAAGAATTTCTACTAATTAAATTAGAGCTGTAGGCGGGAGTTTGTGACACTACCGCAAGGCAAACGTAGCGAAGTGGGAGGCTGCAGGTCTTCCTCTTGTGCACAGGCCAGAAGAACGAGGAATGGTGCCGGTGCAGCTAGCTTATTCCCAGTGTACGAAGTGCAGTGATCTTATTACGTTTCCAGAAGTGGCACAGAGGCCTATCCCCGTCCTACCGCGGGTTCTCTCTGACGAAGTGTGCCAGACGAGGATGGTTGCATTGAGCAGCAACGACGTAGATTGCAGTCGGGTGACAGAAGGCAATGTCACTTGTGCTCTCGGCACTCGCCTTGGTCTTTTTATCAAAATCGCTCATGCCACTGCTTGCGCGCCTCTTCGAATCTCCCGCCATTCGTTGCTGATGCAAACACTCCGGCAACATTCCACTCCACCTGATCACTGAGAAGAAAATCAGGTGCCCTATTCAAAGGCCAGTTAGCCACTTTGGCTAAGGCGGGTGTGGTTGTCAATAAAGAGTAAGATGGGAGCAGGCAGGGGGCGATGGCGGGTGGTAAAGAGGTGGACGAAGCTGCACCCACTGCCTCGCGCTCAGCGTCACGAGAACGGGGCACCCGGGTCGTGCTTTTCCTCTTACTACATCTATTCGGATCAATGACAGCCACAAATGGTGGCATTGTATCGCTGCACCCATGGGCTGAAGTGGTTCCCAGTTTGTATGAAAACCCCACCTTTCAAAGCAGAAAGCACACACTAGGCACCCGCAAAACAGTCTTGCAATGTATTGGTGCTGCATATAGAACAATTTCAGCTTAAATACCAGGGAGGCTAAATTCACCGCCAATAACATTCCTAAAGCGCATGTCATTAGCCATCTACAAACCTTCGAGAATTATTAAAGAAATTCTGCAATTGCCATTCCACTTTTTAACTGGAAGCCCAAGCCCACTGCATCTCTGACATCAGATACCAGATGCACTTGCCAGACAACATTTGATACCGAACCAGACATCCGGGTATTCAATGATCATTCCAAGGCCTTTTCCGCTTTCACAAAGACAACGCCGCATGTTTTGACAAGCACATGCCGACTCTGATGAAACCTGGAGAAACTAATTGGCTGGCTGTGCTGACTCCCCCCTTTTGCAAGCAATCAAACGTTGCCCCAGCTTTTCTGGCTCCAGGCTTTTCACGCATACAGAAAGACAAGCACTCCGTGTTCACCCCAACTCTGATCACGATAGTACACAGACTGCATTTTAAATTCGAATGCACACCATGGCTCGAGCGTGTGAAAAACTTGAAAACGATAAGCTACAGGTAAAGGATAACTACTGCTTCCAGAAAGCAGTCAGCCGTGGTTCGACACATCCCCCCAGCTACCCACAGACTTCCAGGTATGATGAACAGGTGGGTATTTTGGCATGTAATAAACTTGCTTAATTTTTAGTGCAGTGACCATACATTTTGCCTACTAGCATAAACCTGTGTTGCAACTAGTCGAGAGTACCGCTTGTGTTGTCACTGGCACAGTACCGGTGTCGGGTTGAATAAGCACCACAGCCAGCACTGGGAGACGCAAACGAGCAACACAACTTAGTAGAACGTCCTGCTGGGCTGCTTTGTGAGCAGTTCCCATGGTTTCAAGCATAACGAAAAAACACGGACGGCCGGTAAACACAGCGCAGACCGGACAGGCGCTAACTTCCAAATAATTTGTTTGCACTTGACATAGCCTTAACTCCCGATTGTCCAATAGAAGAAAGGAAAAAAGTAAAACTGACAAATATATGATAACAAAGTTAAAAGAAGTTCACAGCACATCTTCAAGAAAGCCAATTTCGCTAGCGTACAGTGCAGTGGACCTTTTTCACTTTAAGAGCAGCACTAGTAGCAGTGAATACAAAAGTAGCTTTTTCGACTATCATTGCCGGTGATGCTGTAGTCCAATACTGCTAATCCCAGGGTGCAACCGGGTGATAGCTAAGGGGCTTGCTTTGCATTCACATCATGCTCTGTTTTTAACATCATGCGCGAAATTTGTCCTTTGAGTGTGCTGTTGACGAAGTTTAGTACGTTTTTCAATGCCAAGGAATGGCAGTCCAATGACTTAGCGCTTTGGCAGTAGCCGCCGAATGCCAACCATAACAGGTTTGGAGTGGGGCCCGGCATGCCCACGGCATCCGTCAGAAGCAGCGATTCCGATAAGAGCAAGCCAGCAAATGGTGGTTCCGCAAGTACATGAGCAGATATAGGTCGTGGAAAAGGTCTGTTGCGTTCTCACTCACACACTCGCTTGCTCTCTTTTTGGTACAGTACGCTTCAACTAATGTCCTCCCAGCCATGTCCTTGGTTCTGTTCAGTATCTTGAGTCCTCTAAACCATGGTTCCCAACTGCAGGCATGACAGTGATTAAGCAAATGTGTGCCCTGACTATTTCTAAAAGATAAATCATGTTCTCCGGCTCTATCATTAACGCAACGGTCCGTCTGGCCAAAGTAAGACCTTCCACAAGATAGCAGGATTTCAACGATGGCACAATCCACGTAGCAATTTGAGGGCTTCTTCCCACAGCCTTCCTTACATCCACCCGGTATGCACAAGCACAAGCACTTACGCAGGGCAGAAAGCTCGTGTCAAGTGCAGCAAAATTAGTTTGAACTTAGCGCCTGCCCCATCTGCTTTGTGTTCACCGTACGCGTTGTTTCGTTGCCCTTCAAACCATAAGAAGCAACACAACCTCTTGACAGTTACGCAGTCCACATGGTGAGTAGCATGCTGTGCAACGACTTTCCTTGGGAGACGCGCACATTCACTCTCGAACAGTTCTCCCTGCTCCTACGTCACAGTACACAGCCTCATCTTACTCTGTGGACAAAGCACAAAGGCAGCGGGGTGATTTATGATCGAGGCAGCGCGGTGTAGAGCCGTTGCCGCTCCTGTTTTGATGTGTTAAGAGCAGGTCCCATTAACTGCCCATGGCGGAAAACAGGGACAGCGCGAAGGATAGCAGCATTGTGTTTAGCGCTTAAAGCAGGCACTGCAAGCAACCCGGCCACTTCGCTAACCAAGCGAGTCCGAATACTACACACGCAACCGCACGTGAAGCTGGAATGTCCGGCTTGAAGAGAGAGACAAAATCAGAATCCCCGGGAGTGTGGACAATCGAGGAGTGCAGATGACACACAACCAACGCAACCTCATTCTAGCTCGGAGCGCGAATGTGGTCAGCCGCCAAAGCAATGCTTTCGTAGTGAGGGTGCTCTGCGGCAGTACGGGTGACAACCCGACGGCCAGTACGGGTGACAACCTGCGGCCGCCGCCTTTGCGCCATGTTCGTGACGTGCGATGAGCCTGCGCTGATGCTGTCGCGGACGACGAGGGAGAACCGGTGACGAGAGAACGAGCTCGTCTCGCCAGTTGCGGCGGCTACGTTTGTTGGCGCTCCCCGGCTCAGGCCGACCACCTGCGACTGCGCCCCAGGGCCTACCTCGCTCTTGGTCCACTTCACCATATCTGCCGGCACCTGGACCATCCGCCGAGGTTCCGCGTACTCGGCCTCTTCACTGTTCTCTGCGCCACAGTGAACGCACTCGCTCAGGCGCCACAAGTTGCAGCAGCGCCATCCCTCTTTACCTGACATGGCGGAACTGCTCGAGCAGCCTCGCGCGCAACGCTCCGTTACCGACCCAGCATCATCGGTCATGTCTCTAGACAAGGTTGCACCAGTTGCACGACGTAGCGCAGCGTTCCGGTGCAATCGCACGCACCCACAGAACAGGGACGCACCACACGCTGAAAACGAAGCGCTTCGCTACGAGAGGAAGCAACAGAAAAAAGGCGCCTGCCGTGGTCTACTCTTGGCTTGGACAGCGACCCCAGGTCACCTTACCCAGGTTGCCGCCGCAGCACTGCTCGGCGACTTCGGCCAGTTTCGGTTTCGGATATGGCGATCCTAAAGTCTAGCACCCAGCTAAAGTCCTTTCACCTAAAACCTATTGTAATAATATGGACGCCAGGTCACGCAGAGCTCGACGGAAACGAGCGAGCACACGCTACAGCCCGAGAATGACCCCTCCGGACACCCCACCAGTCACTCCGTCACCCAGAGCCCATCCAGCAGCGGTACTAGCCTAGCGGTACCGTGCCCTTCAGCAACAATACCGTCTTGCCAGATGTATGGTGGCCAGTGTGTTGCGACGGTAATTGGAACACTTTAAAAAAATTTTCCTGAACGAACTGCCGCTCTGTTCGCCCTCCAACTTCCCACGAAGGTCGCATTTTGTGGTCTATTTTGTTTGACGCCAGGAACAACGACGGTACTTACCTGTTTATCCTGACAATAAATAAAAACCCAAGAGAAAATATTTGAACTGGTTTTAGCTGGTCTCTGCTAGTTTCTGCTGGTCCCAGCTGGGCCGCTGCTGGTTTCTGCTGGTCCCAGTTGGGCTGCTGCTGGTCCCAGCTGGGCTGGTCCCAGATAGGGTGCCTGGTCCCAGCTAGGCCACTGTTGGTGCCAACAGGGCTTCAGTTGGGACCAGCAAGGCTTCAGTTGGTCCCAACTGGGCTGCTATTGGGACCAGCAAGGCTTCAGATGGGACCAGCTGGGCTGCTGTTGGGACCATAATGGCATGCATTTGGGACCAACAGTTCCTCCCAGGACTTCTTGGTACCCAGATGGTCTCTGCTATAGGACCTATGGAATCTGCAAATCATTAGCCGAAGGTCGTCTAGGACGTCTACAGCTCAACTTTGTGCTCTTAAAACGAATAAATATAAGCCTGGTTCCGAAACAGTTGGAGAGCTGTGTATGTGCCCACTTCGGTCCTTGAGTCCTGGTTTTATAGCTATTTCTAGGCATAATATACTCGCCGAATATTCTATTTTCTAACCAAAGAGAAAGAGAAAGAAAAACGGACCCTCGCCCACCAACAATTGCAAAAATCGGCCATGCCCTAACCCACACTTATGCCCTTCATAAAGCAGCCAAGTCGGAGCGGACCTAAAAGCTGACAATTGTACAAGGAACCTGAATTTGCAGCTTCAAGGTATAAATGTGTTTTTGCCGCTGATTGTTCGTTAACGTACCGGCAACGTTTTTTTAACAAGGCGGCCGCGAAGCCAACTGAAGCCATGCCAAGCTAGTTGTTTCCTAGCCAACATGGCGACGATTACCAAGTGCGGTGTGCTATAGTGCCTGGAATATACTGGCTAGTGTGCGGAGCGCGCGCATTCTCTACGGGAGAGGGTGGCTCCGCCTGCGATGACTGCGCGCAGAGGCCGCAAGGGGCGCTGCTCGGCGAGAGGGTGCATGAAAGCCGCCAAGCTCCTCTGTCGCGGCGGCGTATTCGGCAGCCCACGCTTTGGTCGGCGGCGTGTAAGAACTGCCGAAGTAAACAGGTAGTCCTTTTTCAGAAACTGTTCGCCCATCCTTACTGTAAATAAGCTACCAATCGCCTGGCTATTTTGTGATTTCATCCAGAAACCTAAATTTAAGCTTCTAAGGCAGTATATGGTATATTCCGACTGAGCGGGAAATTTAATTTGAATGGTTTATTAATAAAATATTCTGAACCTGCGGGGAGCTAAATCTGTTAGAAGAAGTGGCGCTTACAGGAAATGAGATGGATACCGAACATCACAAAAATATTTTAATAATAAAACATCGTTCACTGTTAAACAGATAACAGATTTTACATTTTCACGCACTATTATATTTATAACAGAAAAAAAAACACATTCCTATTGCATGCGGCTCTTTTCCTCTTAAATGACTAAATAAATAAACAAAATTTTCTACCTTACGCGCGTTTCGACGAAATCCAACCTTGAAATCGGGCATGTGTACGTATTAGCATATGCTTTCTGTTTTTATTCGTGTTTTAGGAATAGATAAAAAGTTCTGCACGTTTCTACAAGCGTTTCCGTTTCACTTGCTAGTTTGTTGATGATATCCTCACCATTGACTCTTTTAAGAATCTCTGTCCCCACGCTGAGCAGCGACAAATCGCCGAGGCAGCTGTCAGTCACCACTGATCAAAGCGGTTTTTTGTCAATTTCAGCTGGCTGAATGACCATCGCAAGTGAAATTCATTACCGACAAGCACAAAAAAAAATATAACAGCAACATAAACATTTGGGAATGAACCTTCAAAGTTTTCACGGATTTGAAGTTTCGCCATGTCTGTCACAGAAGAGCAGCCTTCGTTGCTCGCATATGAAATAAACTGCCCAAGCTTATCGGAAAATATGTGTCAGCCAGTCTCGGACGGATACTTTTTGCAATGTCCATGTCCAGTGCCTGCAGGCTCCTCGAACTGGGGAAAAGCAGTTCCAATCTTTAATAACAGCAAACTGCGAGGATACTTCGGTGTACGACATTTGAACGAAGTTGCTACAATGGTTGAAGTAATGTATTGCTTTCACGCACGCACGCGCGCGCGCGCAACTAGCAAGTGAAGGCGGGCCTGGATTAAACGTTACATCAATGAGAAACGTTACATCAATGAGAAGCTTCCAGCCCGAGTGGTCGTGAAACAAGGCACTCACTGCACAGCACAGCACTGACGAGCACCCCCTCCCCCCGCCCCTACAGGGGACCGTGTAGCGCCCTGCGTTTGCACAAAAATTCGTAATTGGGCGCACTAACACACTAAATCGTTATTTAGCATGAATAGAGATAATTGCACAGACAAAATACAGAGAAACCAAAAAATAAAAAAATAGAAATTTTATACAAAAATGTAAAGATGAAAAATATGCATTATAGGCCTGAACTAGAAAAGCTCGAAAAAGACGATGCGAATACGCATTAAAAATAGCGAGAATGACCCAAAAGTTATGCCTTGCATTTCCACAAAAATGCATAATTGGTAGAAGTAACACATTTAATTGTACAATAGAAAAAAAATCAACTACACTTTTTCTACGACCTCATCGTCTACTTGGGAAAATAAATCCAAAAATTAAAGGGGGGGGAAGGGGGGGGGGCAGGACATCCCGACCCACCCTCTGAATCCGAACGAAAAATCAAACCACCACCCCTTCGGAGTCCTTCCATAATCAGAGAATTCCATACCGTATAAGTATTTAATTGGGCGTTGTTTAAGCTATCATGAAAGCATAATATAGCATAGAAACCTCTGCGTTACCTTATTTCCAGTTTTCTTTTTTTTCAGCGCATTAAAACAGGTTTCAAACAGAAACTGCTCTCTGTGCGCTATGCGCGTTCCGAAATTGTTGGACCGCAGCTGCTCAAAATCCCAGTCCGGCTGTTATCTGTGTCCATCAGCTAAACTAGCTTCTCCGCTGTACGCGATGCATGGTTCTGGGCGATTGCAACGTTTTCCCCTCAGACTGATGAACTGTGAGCTGACTATGATTATGACTATGACTATATATGCACACTATGCAACAATTAAACAGCCCTTTCGAAGCATTCATTTTGTAATAGATGAATGCTTCTACATGCTGCTTCTACACCAGCCTCTACATGCTGCATTGAACACAGTGCTTCAGTTCTTAACATCACACTGAGCTACCTGCTAAGTAGGTTAGTTGAATCACGAGGAAACTTCTGGAATTGGTTAACGTGTAATAAATCGTGGTTTATATCGTTGGTCAGGCCCTTTGTGAAAGACAATTTAAAGTAGCAGATATAACAATGTTTTTAATTTACTGCCTGGTGAAGCACAATAGCTGCCTTGAGATTTCGAACGCCAATATTAAGTGCGAATGCACTTTATAAGCGACCCTGAATTCCGGCGACCGCCGTCCGTCCACATAGCAACAGCTGCGGGTGCGCGCGCTCCTCGTCTTCCTTGGCAACGGGGGGAGATGGGCGCGCGCTGCCTGGCCGCTGACATGGCACGTACCCACGTGGGGGATTGGCCAGGAATCTCCTCGTCTTCCTTGGCAACGGGGGGAGATGGGCGCGCGCTGCCTGGCCGCTCCCATGGCACATACCCACGTGGGGGATTGGCCAGGAATCGGGCGTGAGAAGGGCTAATGCACCCGCTTAAAGGAGTACTGACACGAAATTTCAAAGCTGAGATCCGCTCTAGCAATCAAGTACAACGACAACACAAATAGGTGTCTGTGAATAAATGCATCTTTCTTTCTTTGTAGTTGTGTGTGTGTGTGTGTGTGTGTGTGTGTGTGTGATCTCTCTTTCGCGAACATTACCGAACCGCGCAAATTCAACTCGTGCATTCGCACTTTCACATTCTTCCCCTCGGGGAAATGCGGGGAAATTTTTATTGTCATTACGACAGAAGTTCTGAAATATAATTCATGTTCTGTGTAGTTATTTAATGCCGTAATAGGTGAATTGTAGGTTGTTAATTATGTCTTCGGCAACGACTGTCCTTTGGAGACATTTACAAATATCCATGTTCATTTTAAACAAATCGAAGGTGTCGCTTTAAATGTCGCTGCCATAATGTTTTCTATTTCACCTCAGATATTGCCGCACATGTTATCTTATTTTTTTTTTTATTGAGAGAGTGTCGCAAACTAACGTCACCAGCCCAGAATAATCAGCGCAGCGCAGAATCTCAAACGTTGCTTTAGTGTCCGGTTATTTGCTTGACATACTTGCCATTACTATTTTGTTTTCATTTCATCTCTGGCAGAATGCAGGCCATGTGGTAAGGGGTTTCAAACTTCCTGTGATATTTCTGCTCTCAGAAGCAAAGTAAATAAAAAATCGGTTGGGTGGTTACTGACAAGTAAAGTTTTTTGAGGGCGGGAGGAGACGGCGAAGTTTACGCCACACATTTATCTACATTAGCTTTAGCAAAATACGTGCATTGTAAAAGTACTCGCGTAGTTCTTATATAGCATGGCGTTTTGTATCGAACGCTCCAAACACACGAAAAAAAGTAAACGCCCGCTTCGCGCTACTCGGCTAACTTGAAGCTTCGCAGCGCTTGGGGAGCACGCGGAACGCTGCGCGGGCTGGCGCGGACGGCGCGCACATGCACCCTCTCGCACAGCAGCGCCCCAAGCGGGCGCCGCCGCCAGTCATCACGGTCGGGGCCACCTCCGCGCGCACTGTAGGTGTGCGGTGATCGTGTGCTTGCGCGGGACGAATACGGCGCCAACTGAGCATCTCGAAATTCGACATCAAAACAGTCGGCGTCATGTCATCGAGTGTTGCCGAAGACGTTTTTTTTTTTTGCCCACCGAACTTTTGTGAGCGTGAACACGGCCGCATGTCGCGGCGTCATGGTGTGGTACGTAGGACTCGCCGCTTCGTGTGTCTTTGTTAGAGGTCGTGTGTTCTGTCATAGCCTCCTTTATACTTTCTGTGCCTGCGACGTCGCCGGGAGAACAATAGGATGGCTCCGTCGCTCGAGTTGCGGAGAGCGGCCGCTCACTTTGGTGGGGGCGCCACTTACGTAGAGTGCCGGAGCCGTGGGCGCGCCGATGGCGAGCGCGCAAAAGTGCCAGCGTGCACCCGTTAACGCACCGTTATATAGCTCTCTTGCGTGCAGGTTGCGTGCTTTCTAACAAAATCTCCACTGGTGGAAATACAGGAAGAGGTACAGCCCTTATTCAAAGGGTTCAAGTGGTGCCAAACGTAAGAGTAATATTTAATGAACACTTGCGTACACATGAACACTGAACACCAAAATTATGCGTAGCAGCACGAAGCCTTCACAGACTGCGGTGGGCACTGTGCGGAGTTGGCTTACGATTACCACGACCCAAAAAAATACTATAATAGAAGGAAAATAAAATGCTGAAGTGCGTATAAATGGTATAAACGTGCTGTTACTAACAGCATCGCATTTTTTTGTTGGAGAAGCCCGTGATGGATGTCGTGACGCACGTCTTTTTTTTTTTTTCTCGAGCGTGCGGCATGCTAAGTGAAACAAATGAAACAGGCAGGAAAGCATGTTAAGTTGAAATGGGGTGCAACCCAGTAGGCAGAAAACAAGACCAGGCAACTGATTGATTGATTGTAGGGTTGAACGCGCCGACGCAACGCAGGCAATGAGACACGATGAGGCGCGCTGTAGTGGAGGGCTCCGGATTAATTTTGACCACCTGGGGATCTTTAACGTGCGCCGAAATCTCGTACACACGGGCGTTTTTTGCTTTTCGCCTCCATCAGAAAAGCGGCCGGGAATCGAACCCGCGACATCGTGCTAAGCAGCGCGAAAGACCAGGCAATTAACTCATTCAGTGGAAACCAAAAAGCACTGAAACATTTTATTCTCAAGAACAAGAGACAACAAATAAAAGCTGCTTTTTAAAGCTTTACATACTTTCTGCAAAAAGGCTTTTTTGAAAATGATTTATACACGTCATTTTTGTCGGTGGCTGCACAGGTATAGTTCACAAGTAGTGGCCTGATAAATTTCAGGCAGATCAGCTGTGCCAGCTCCTTGTGGTGCAGCTGTTCACTGTGGGGGCAGCTGAGTAGGCCAGAATTAACAATTGCAAGTATAGCCGCTTCCTGAAGTGTCCTCAATGGCTTCTTCAGCTTGGGCTCCTCCTTCAGGGCAGTTTCTATGAATAGGCGCAGGACATGTCCAAGACATAGACGAGCTTATCAGAAGGGTACAGCAGTCCGCCTCTGTCTTGGTTCCGTGTTAATTGCTGGAGTGGCTGATCGGACAGTGGCTCCGTATACTCAGCAAACAGCAGCTGTCGCACATCACATGTGCGACAGCTGCTGTTCGCTGACAGCTGCCTAACGAACATCTAACTGGTCATTGGAACGCAGTGATCTCCGCAAAGTGCCGAACAGAGATTCTATGGGATCACTACTGGACTTCCTGGTGATGACAGGACTTCTTCCACATCCATCCGGCGTCCGAAACGAAAGAACCATGCACTGAAGGGTGCAGGTACTCAACATTGCACGTGGAGGAGAAGCAACGTGCGATTCTCCAAGAAAAGAACTCGTTGCGGGAGCAGCACGCCAGCCCGCTCGGAGTGGCTAGTGCGGGAACAGATATCGGTGGGGGCAGCGGCGGCGCGGCGCCATGATTGATTGATTTCTATTGGTTTCCCCTTTGTATCGGGGTGATGACATGTCATCTTACCAAAAAGGACTAATATACATATGTTTTACACTTTTGGTTTAATACTAGCGCTGCTTAGGGCAGGCACAAAAAGCTTATTAGGCACAAAATACTTTTTTTTTCCTGTTACAGGTGGTAACTGTCCTAGGCAATATTCCCCTCTCTGCTTTTCGTCCACCAGCATTCTAATCTTCTTTTCGTCCCCTCGACAGCCTTGAAGGTACCTTCCTCTGTGATACCCTTAAATCCTAGGGCTTCTGAAAGCCCAATATTCCCTTCAAGTAGATTTGGATGGATACCCTCACATTCTAATACGATGTGCCGCATAGTTTCTGTTTCTTTTCCGCAGACCACGAATACCCCACCATTTTGTGAATACTTCCCCACAAAACTCTTAGTTCGCAGGCAACCTGCTCTAACCTCAAAAAGCAAAGCACTGCCCTGGGAATTATCGTAGAAATTTTCCTTTCTGATGTTCATCTTCTCAGCCCTGTACATCTCTAACGACGTTTTAGCTTCCATTTTTTCCCTCCATTTATTCGTTTCAATCTGCCTTGTCTCTTTTTTGGTTACCTTGGCTGTTTTGGATTCCCCACTGTTCTTTCCGTATTTCATCGTTAGCCTTCTAGTCTTTCTTAACCACTGCGTGTCCACGCTTTTCAAGTATAGGTACCTAAAAACCTTAGTTGCCCACCTTCGTTGATCCATTGCCCTCAACCTCATCTCAAAGCATATTTTACTCTGAGCTTCTCTAACTTCAAACGACGCCCAGCCCATATCTCCCTGAACTGCTTCGTTAGTTGTTTTTCCATGCGCGCCTAAGGCCAAACGTCCTACCGTTCTCTGGTTTACTTCAAGGCCTGATACAACGTCTGATTTTAAGCAGAGTACAGCATTCGCAAACGTGAGACCCGGAACCATTACTCCTTTCCACATTCCTCTTACTACTTCATATTTGTTATACCCCCACAGTGCTCTATGCTTCATTATAGCTGCGTTTCGCTTTCCTTTAACCTTAAGTTGCTCCTCGTGAGTACTTAAGTAGTTATCCCCTTCGTTTATCCACACTCCCAAATATTTATATTCCTTCACTCTAGGTAATTCGCCTTGCTGGATAGACACTACGTCGGTGGTAGCGTCATTGAAAACCATTATTCCTGATTTTTCTGCACTGAAATGTAATCCGAGGTCAGTGGCTTCCTGGCCGCAAATATTTATTAGCCGCTGCATATCGGTTTGGTTATCAGCTAAAAGAACAATGTCGTCTGCGTATAACATTCCCGGAATATGCAGTTGTACCACTTCGCCTTGCAGCATATGGGTTAGGCTAAACCCTACTTGACTTTCTTCCATTTTCTTTTCTAACCCTGCCATGTAAAGCATGAACAGTATTGGGCTCAAAGGGCATCCCTGTTTCAGTCCCCGATGGATGTTGACCTGCTGGGCGCATTTCTGTCCTATCCAAGTAAGGTGCACTCAATTGTCTTTATAGATTGCTAAAGGAACTGTACTAACTCGTCATCTAATCCCTGGAGTTTCAGCATCCTCCACAGCTGTTCTCTGTTTACGTTGTCATATGCCCCTTTAATGTCCAAGAACGTAATCCATAGTGGTCTATTCTGTGCTTTCGCAATTTCAATGCACTGCGTTATCACGAACAGATTGTCATCCAGTCGCCTGTCTTGTCTAAATCCATTCTGCAGTTCCCCAAGTATTTCATTTTCTTCCATCCATGCTTGAATTTCTGATTTTATCGCCTGCATTACGAATCTATACACCACTGACGTTACTGTGAGTGGTCTGTATGAATCAATACTGGCTTTGTCTCCTCTGCCTTTATATATTAAATTCATCCTACTTTCTAACCAGTCCTCTGGTATTTGTTTGGTTTCTATCACCTTATCTATTGCCCTCATAAAGGAATCCTTACTTTTAGGTCCAAGTAGGTTTATCAGTTGCATTGGTATTCCGTCCGGGCCCACTGCTGTCTGGGGGGAAACCTTTTGTTCTGCTTTTTTCCAATCAAGGTTGCTCAAACTTATTTCCCTTTCCGCAGTCTTTTGTGGCGCTGATGTTATCGGTGCAGGTTTCCCTACCACTATTGTCCTAAACTTCTCACTAATCACTCGATGAAAATGCGCCAACGCGTGCTCTCCTTCTAAATGTTCCCCCTCTTCATCAATCAGGAATTTTTGATGGTTATCGTTTTTTGAGCTTAGTGATTTTACATGGTTCCAAAACTTCTTGGATGCGCTTTTGTCCTTTTTCAGTATTTCTGCCATCCATTGTTCGCTTTTCTGCTTGATCTTTGTTTGCACCATTTTCTGCACTTCTAGTTTTTTTTCACGGTAGACCTCCCACTTCTCCTGCACTACCTCCGGTTCCATACCAGTTCTTTTTGCTTCTATATGTTCTCTCGACGCCTTTCTTCGCTGGTCAATAGCCTCTTTTATTTCCTTATTCCACCAGCTTCTCGGCTTTCTCTTCCCTTTCCATCGGTTTCGTTCCTTTGCTTCATTCATCTTACCCTTTATGAACGCAATCATTTCGTCGTAATCCCAATTTTTGCCTGGGTATTTATTGATTTCATCTTCCAATTTATCAGCGATGATCTTTAACTGCTCATTATTCGAATTATTTCCTCCTATTGTACCTATTTCTGCATTTTTCCGGGTTGCGCCTCCAAAGTGCAAGCTAAATCACTTGTGGTCGCTTCCTAAGCTGTCTGTTCCATTTTCATCTATCCTCATTTCCCGCAGCCTTCCGTATACTGTCTCGGATACTAAACTGTAGTCTATGCTAGACTGTCTGTTACCGCTTTCCCACGTTATTTGTCCATCACACTTGCTTTCCGTGTTTACTATTACAAGCCGGTTTTCCTGGCATAGATCTATCACTAGAGAACCGTTGTGGTCTGTGTATCCATCCAAACCTTCTATATGGGCATTCATATCTCCAACTATGATTATTTCGCCCGAATCTTTGAACTCGTTTATATCTCTTCTCAAACAGTTTACCATTTCCTCATTTTCCTCCCTAGCACTACTTCCGGTCCACAGATACACCACTCCTAACCATGTATGTTTCCCCTCTATGGTGCCTCTTACCCATAGATGCTCTTTACAACTTTCATGCACTCTCTGCCAGTCGGTCCCTTGTTTAATAAGCATGCCAACACCTCCCCCTTTCTTCATTCCTGTGGTCCTGTTGCAACCTTCCCAGACATAATTGTCTATGATAGGTGGGGCTTCTAGGTCCCGGAGGTGAGTCTCGGCTAAAGCGTACACGTCTATTCCTTCCCGTTCAAGTTGCTTTTGAATTTCCACCCACTTATCTGGCTTTCTGCCTCCCTGCATATTTATGTAGCTGATTAAATATTTATTGCATTTGTTTTTCCCTTTCCGCTTACGGGGTCTGTTTTTGTCTTTTACAGAATTGTTTGCTCCATTGTTTTCACTTAAATGGCTTCTGTCAACGCTCTCAATTACGTCCGTGGGTTCTCCGTTTAGCTCTAGGCCTGGCTGCCTCCTCGCATTGAGTGTGCATGCGTCTCTTGCTTCCCCTTTGTCTCCTAGTTTGTCTTCCTTAGCTGCGCGGGGCCCCCTAAAAAAGCTACCGCTCTCCCACCTAAGCGCCACCCCACCTTATTTCCTAGCCTGGGGCTGAAGTGCAGCCCTACGTGACTGAAGTGCCAGCCCTGGTGGCTGAAGTGCCAGCCCTGAAGTGGCTGAAGTGCCAGCCCTACGTGACTAGCGCCGCCACTCGGCGGCCGGTGGCAGTCGGCGAGCGGACCGCCGATGGTCGCTGGCGGCGCACGTCGCAGGCACAGAAAGTATAAAGGAGGCTATGGTTCTGTGTACTAAATTCCTCATGACGACGAAAAGACGCTACCTGCATCGCTTGCTGTGCAAAGGTGAATGCCGTTCTGATATAAATTTATAATAGGAATGCTGTTCAATATCCATTGTATAAGTTGTCCAGAGGAGTTCAAGACGCCAGGAAATTAATTCGCTGTAAAAACGACAAGGGAAGTGTGCATGGCAGTTGCAACATTTGCTGGTAAATAAAATGCATCTGAATGCATCATGTGTAATGTGTACATCATGCTGTTCTAGCTGGAGGCACATGCCACTGGCGATATATATTTTGCCCACCAAGTGACTAATTCTAGCTGGCTGCAGCAAGCCTGTGGGTCCCAACGGGGACCAACAGCCTGCTGGGACCAACAGCTTGCTGGTCCCAACGGGGACCAGCAGGCTGCTGGTCCCAGTTGGGACCAACAGCTTGCTGGTCCCAATGGGGACCAACAGCCTGCTGGTCCCAGCTGCTTGCTGGTTTTTTTGAAAAAGGCTTTTTTGAAAATGATTTATACACGTCATTTTTGTCGGTGGCTGCACAGGTATAGTTCACAAGTAGTGGCCTGATAAATTTCAGGCAGATCAGCTGTGCCAGCTCCTTGTGGTGCAGCTGTTCACTGTGATGGCAGCTGAGTAGGCCAGAATCAACAATTGCAAGTATAGCCGCTTCCTGAAGTGTCCTCAATGGCTTCTTCAGCTTGGGCTCCTCTTTCAGGGCAGTTTCTATGAATAGGCGCAGGACATGTCCAAGACATAGACGAGCTTATCAGAAGGGTACAGCAGTCCGCCTCTGTCTTGGTTCCGTGTTAATTGCTGGAGTGGCTGATCGGACAGTGGCTCCGTATACTCAGCAAACAGCAGCTGTCGCACATCACATGTGCGACAGCTGCTGTTCGCTGACAGCTGCCTAACGAACATCTAACTGGTCATTGGAACGCAGTGATCTCCGCAAAGTGCCGAACAGAGATTCTATGGGATCACTACTGGACTTCCTGGTGATGACAGGACTTCTTCCACATCCATCCGGCGTCCGAAACGAAAGAACCATGCACTAAAGGGTGCAGGTACTCAACATTGCACGTGGAGGAGAAGCAACGTGCGATTCTCCAAGAAAAGAACTCGTTGCGGGAGGCTATGGTCCTGTGTACTAAATTCCTGATGACGACGAAAAGACGCTACCTGCATCGCTTGCTGTGCAAAGGTGAATGCCGTTCTGATATAAATTTATAATGGGAATGCTGTTCAATATCCATTGTATAAGTTGTCCAGAGGAGTTCAAGACACCAGGAAATTAATTCGCTGTAAAAACGACAAGGGAAGTGTGCATGGCAGTTGCAACATTTGCTGGTAAATAAAATGCATCTGAATGCATCATGTGTAATGTGTACATCATGCTGTTCTAGCTGGAGGCACATGCCACTGGCGATATATATTTTGCCCACAAAGTGACTAATTTTAACTGGCTGCAGCAAGCCTGTGGGTCCCAACGGGGACCAACAGCCTGCTGGGACCAACAGCTTGCTGGTCCCAACGGGGACCAACAGCCTGCTGGGACCAACAGCTTGCTGGTCCCAATGGGGACCAACAGCCTGCTGGTCCCAGCTGCTTGCTGGTCCCAACTAAGACCAGCAGCCTGCTGGTCCCAGCTGGGAATTTGGCCATAACCACCTTAACGGGGACCAGCAGAAACCAGCAGAATATTTTCTCGTGGTAACGATTTTCGCCTATGAGAAAACGGCGGCCATTTGAACGTGCGAGCCCGAAAACCGGGTTTTCTGATCGTCTGTTAGCTCATTTGTAGGTGCATTTTCTGATCATATGCTGCACCATTTGGCTCCGTACGTGAATCCCAAACATGCGTTTCACTCTGCTGGTGGTTCCGTCGTTCCAACATCAACTTGCGCTGGCTCTCACGTCCAAATCAGACGCCATTTTCCAATAGGAGAAAATCGTTTTTATTTATTTTCAGAATACACAGCCAAGTACCCTCGTTGCTCCCGGTATCAAACAAAATAGAGCACAAATTGCGACCTTCGTGGCAAGTTTAAGCGCGAACCGAGCGGCGGTTCGCTCAGAAAAATTGTTTAAAGTGTTCCAATTATCGTCGCAACAACCTATACACACCACCGCACCAGAAGCTCACCCGAGAGGAGGCTGCAGCCCGGCGGCAACTACACACCCCCACCTTAGCTTCCTGCATATCATGCACCCCACAGTACATCCACCAACATGTCCACACTGCAGCGTATATCCAACACCGTACGTACAACACTGCCCCCCAGGCAGTGCCAGGGAGCGGAACCAAGTGCTCTAGGCCCTGAGTGCATACCTCCAGCCTGGGGGCTCCACAATTAACGCACTCCGCTACACCATGTAACCGCCCAGGTTGCAGTGGAGTGTGGCTGCTGGTGCAGCTTTTCTGTGTGTGTATGTGTACGTGTGTGTGTTGCGTCAGCTGTGTGTGTAGGTGTCTTTTTGATGTTTATTTATTTATTTATTTATTTATTTATTTATTTTACCCTCACGGCCAAGGGCATTACAGAGGGGAGTGGGCGTTCATGTAGGGGGAGCAATACAACAAAGAAATAAAACAAAGTGCAGCAGCAACAACAACTAAACATGTACACCTAACATCTGAATTACATTTAGTGCGGAAGCGCTCGTTAATTATCTTGAATGCCAGAAATTGGTCCGGGGAGGTGGTTCCATTCGATCGATGTACGAGGAATGAATGACTGAAAACAAGTGTTAGTGAGGCATGACATAATGCCTACTTTTACCGGGCTAACTGTTTACTCATATGTGTGATAATATGTATTCGTACTTTGTGCAATTGTTTAAACTCCCGTTTTTTAAACGGAGAGTTTAAAACGGGGAGTTTAATATATATATATATATATATATATATATATATATATATATATATATTCTCGACATATATTTTCGCTTATTTATCAATGCATCAAAGAAACGTGACAAGCACACGTCATTCGGCCCTATTAAATATTTCGAAAAAAGCCGAATAGCACTGGCAATGACGACTGCAACATTGATATGTATCTTTACCGAGTCCCTCGTCCCGTATCTTTCTGTTCTGCTACATGCATTACGAGGCACTGGCTCCAGCAGTTCGGATATGCCAATTGCTAACCCCGACCTCCGACCACGGTCTACGTGGCGGCCGCTGGGAAAGCAGACGTTCTACGTCTCCCGCGGTAGTCGAGGGGCGGCGCTAGTTGACCGGCCTCAGAGCTCCCGCTTTAAAGTCGAGAGAGAAGCTGCTGCGGGATAGCGTAATGGCGAACGCACCGCACCGGTTATGCGGAGATGTGGGCTCGAGTCCCGCTCCCGGAAAAACGGCGGATTTTTTCTCGACGTATATTTTCGCTTATTTATCAATGTATCAAAGAAACGCGACAAGTACACGTCATTCGGCCCTATTAAATATTTCGAAAAAAGCCGAATAGCACGCAACCTTGATATATATATATATATATATATATATATATATATATATTGTCACGTACCCCCAAGCATCTGAATGGGCATTTAATTTGTGACATCCCAGCCAAGGCGACGACGACGACGAACGAGTGCTACGTACCCGGAACCGATCATCATCAGTGTTTTGCTCTGGCAGCTGGAGTGCTTCGCGGCCAAGAGCGTTCTTCTCCGCTGCTTCTTCTATTAGCGTTTTAGTAAAGCTCACCAACACCCCCAACGCGCATTTTCTGTACGTGACACTGGTGGAGGTGCGGGGTAGATTTCGTACGAGGCCAGCGAACAGTTGTTCCTTCACGCCATGCTTAGATGCCGTTGTTTCTTCGGCTCTGACATTTCAGGGTCGGCTCCACGGAAGAGGCGTGCCATGTCCTCTTCAAACATCGCCACCGTCTCGTTCGGTTTTCGGATGCGAGGCTCCAAAAGGCGCTGAGCGTGGTCACGGCGGTCGGTGCTGGCGAATGACTCCAGCAGCTCCTGGCAAAATTCTTCCCAAGTAGATAACCTCTCTTCGCGGTTCTCGAACCACGTCCTTGCACCATGTTCTAGCGAGTAATAGACCTCACGCAGCTTTTGACGAGCGTCCCACTGGTTGAACGATGCGACCCGCTCAAATTGCTCCAGCCAGTCCTCGACGTCCTCAAATACCTCACCGAGAAAAATGGCCGGCGTACGCGGCTGTTGGAGAGTTGCCTTGGAGGTGAGTTGTTGCGCCATTACTTGGGGTGCTGGGGCTTGACGTCTAGGTGCGGTGAAGTCAAGGTAACCGCACTCTGGAGACAGTCCGCGTTGGCGACGACTAGCCCGATGGACAGGTGTGTGGACAGGGCGAGGCCGTTCCGGGCTGGCCGAAGGGGTCCTTTGCATGGGGTTGTCGTACCCCGCAACCTTGTCACGTTGTCACGGGCCACGTTGTCAGCCACGCCGGCATCAAGCCCGATCCTGACAAAGTATCCGCCGTGTCCAACTTGCCGACGCCTGCCGACAAAAAGGCCGTACGGCGATTTTTAGGCCTATGCTCCTATTACCGGCGCTTCATCCCAAACTTTTCCCACATCGCGGCTCCGCTAACAAGCCTCGCCCGCAATGACGTCGCCTTCGTTTGGATCACTGAGCAGCAGGCTGCTTTCGAGAACCTGCGGCGTCGCTTACAAGTGCCGCCTGTGCTCGCCCATTTCGATGAAGATGCGGCCACCACAATCCATACAGACGCCAGCAACGTTGGCCTTGGGGCAGTGCTGATTCAGTGGCAAGACGGCGCGCAGAGAGTTGTCGCTTACGCAAGCCGAACACTCTCCCGCGCGGAGTCAAACTACTGCAGCTACAGAGAAGGAATGCCTGGCTGTTGTGTGAGCGGTCTTGAAATTCCGGCCGTACCTCTACGGTCGCCGATTTCGAGTTGTTAGCGACCACCACTCTCTTTGTTGGTTGGCCAGTTTGAAAAACCCTACTGGTCGCCTCGCCCGCTGGAGCCTTAATTCGACTTCAGGAATTTGTTATGACGGTTAATTGTCTTTAAAGGGACACTGAAGTGAATTTGTCAAGCTCCCGTTTTTGCTTGCACTGCGTAGACTGGCTCAAATTAGCACACTTTTCATCGTTTATCCGGTTGACAAATCGGTAATTATTTTACAAAGCGCGAAAGAAGAAAAACTACCATGCGCGGTTTGCGGCGGCCGCACCAACTAAGGCTGTGACGTTGGGAGGAGGGGCGCCGTGATTGGACGATGCCCAAGGTTAGCAATCACACAAGTTTCGGTTTCGGTTCTGTAAAACATAACCAATGGCGTTGTTGGATGGGCATTCTCAATATCTCAGTAATCATCGTACCGCGCTTCTGCCATGTTGTCGGCTGTAAAATGCACAAGATAAGCCTCCCAGGACGGCTTGTAGTCGTAGCATTCACCAGCCGAGACCTACGCAGTGCATGAACGCCCTCCGCGTACCCACAGACGCCCAAATGTCATGCGCTTTTCCCCCATATTTGGAGCTTGCCTCCCTCATGCCTGTATCGTAAAAAGCGTGTTCGCACCAGGCCAAGGGTCTGTTCATTCTGGCCTGTGCCCACTGCCTGCAAGCAGTCGGTGCTTATGTCAAGAGCACGCCAACGAGAACTCGCTAGCGCGCCAGTGCCAGCCTGCGCGCGTTTTGTGAACTAGTTCGTGTAGCCATGAACGTTGCGGCCCAAAAAAAGGTCAATTCAATACAGAAAACATCGGCGGAAAACAAAAAAGTTAACTTACAAAAAAAAGCACGTACCCGCGCGGATTCGAACTCGTGACTTGCAAAACATATGCAGTGACATACCTAGCGCCCCAGACCACTGAGCCCCGGAGCGGGACGCGAAGGGCTTGCTAATATAGGGTATATATTGTACAACCAGTTTACACTTTTATTTAGTTTTGGCATTTTAAGCAGCTTAGGTGACTATTTGTTGTACTGCGATCGTGCAGTAAGCGTCGCCCGAGTTTCCACAGTAGCTCACGTCTAGCAATTGCATTTCGTAGACGGAAAAGCGTTCGCAGATGCGTAGTCATGCTGCTGACCGCTGTGCTTGTTCGCCCAGCGCAAAAAAGTGCTTCCCGCGCCCAAGTTTTACGCTGTACGGTAAAAATATCAGTTGATTTTATTTCCTTACGGAATCTTGAAGCGCTAGGACACAAGGGACAAGCGAGTGTCCTAGCGCTTCAAGATTCCGTCATGTCATACCAACAGGCCCAAAGCAGCACCCTCGTGAAATTTATTTCCTTAGTACCTATATTGACTTCGCTGACTCTTGTCCCGCCTTCAAGAGGCCTTATATTTTCCTACTGGCGTACCAGTCGAAGCGTCGCATGTGCGCTTGTGCAGCGCTTGTGTGAAGCGACCTTGACTTGGAGCTAGATATACAGTGTACAAACAAACCAAGTAAAGAAAGGCACATTCTTCCATTCACAAACGTGTCCTGGCTTCGTTTCAACTAAGCGAACGAATTGCGACCAAGCTATTTTTTTAACCTCCTTGATTGCGACGACCCGCCGGCGGCCGGTGGACGAAACGCTGGGCCGACTGACTCTGTCGGCCGGGGAGCCGTGCAGTAGCGCAGCCGTGGCACAGCCAATTGCCAGCTCATCCCCTCCTGACGTCACACGAAAACGCCACAGAAAATGGGCGAGCGTAAAGAGAGGAGGACAGCATTTTCTAATTATTTTTTCTACTAAATAAAATCGCGTAAACGCGCCTATAGTGGTCGAAACATGGCCTGGGGACTCCGGACTACAATTTGCGCTAGTAATCCCGCAATGTTTACATATCACTTCAGTGTCCTTTTAAGCCGGGAAACAACATTCTGACGCCGACTGCCTGTCTCTAGCTCTAGTCGACTGTCCTGTACCGGAAGATGATGAGGACGCGGCGTTTCTTAGTTCAATCGACGCCACAACTTTATCCGATCAGCAAAGAGATGACGTTGAGTTGCAGCCACTTTTCGATTTTCTGGAAGGGTGAACTACGCACAAGCCAAAGCTGTTTATACGTGGACTCCAGTCTTTTTCTTTGAGAAACAATATCCTCTACAAGCGAAACTTCGCCCCGAATGGAAGAGACTTTCTCCTCGTTATTCCCGCGAGCCTTAGACAAGAAATACAGGCCTGCCACGACGACCCAACCGCTGGTCACTTACGTTATGCAAGTACGATGTCCCGAATTAAACAGAGCTACTACTGGCCCAAACTTCCTTCGACAGTGAAGCAATACATCCGTACCTGCCGTGACTGTCAGCGACGTAAAACACCACCGGGACGCCCAGCCGGTTTACTTCAACCTGTCCGAATACCGGAAACACCGTTTCAACAAATCGGCATGGACTTCTTGGGCCCCTTTCCTACGTCTCATGCCGACAACAAGTGGATACTTGTAGCCACCGACTATCTTACACGATACGCGGAAACGAAAGCCCTCCAGCGTTGCACAGCTCTCGACGTGGCCCACTTTTTCATCGAAAACATTGTTTTGCGCCATGGAGCTCCGGCAATTGTGATTAGACAGGGTACCGCATTCAACGCAGATTTGGTGCGCGCCGTCATGAACCTCACAGTTACTTCCCGCCGAAAATCGACAGCTTACCATCCGCAGACAGACGGACTGACAGAAAGGTTAAACAAAACACTTGCAGACATGTACGTCGACGAGCAACACAAGAGCTGGGACCAAGTTCTACCATACGTGACTTTTGCCTACAAAAAAATACCGCCAGGCAAGAAACCACGCGCATGACGCCATTCGCTCTTGTGTACGGTCGGGAGACAACCACAATGTTAGATGCCATATGCTCCCTCACGACGGTGGGGGTGACGACACGACTGCGCAAGAGTTCGCCCAGCGCGCGGAAGAGGCGCGTCAGCTCGCAAGACATCGAATCAGGCAACAACAGCTGCATGATGCTACTACTTACAATGCTCGCCACAGGCACGCCGCTTTCCAGCCTGGTGACAACGTGTGGGTATGGAGCCCTATCAGACGAAGAGGGCTATGCGAGAAGCTCATGAAGCGCTACTTCGGGCCCTACAGAGTACTACAGCAACTTAGCGACGTCACGTATGCAGTTACTCCGGTGGACAGCGTTTCCACAATGCGCCGTCGTCGTCGGCCCGAGGTCGTCCACATAGTCCGCATGAAACCATTCTTCAAGAGGACGTGACGGGTCGCTAATGAAGTTCCGCTCCTTTCTGCCTTAGCATCGGGACGATGCTTCCCTTGGAGGGGAGCTAAACTGTCACGTACCCCCAAGCATCTGAATGAACATTTAAAGGCCAACTGCACTCAAATTTTCGACAACGTAAAAATAATGTCACCTAACAGTTCATATAAAAAGGGTTCGAAATGCAAAATACTGCGCTTCAAACATCAACGCGCGCGACGCAAACGGCTCGTGACATTCGCGTTTTCGGAACCGAAACTGAATAGAAAAGGCGGCCATAGCGGCGGCCGGATGTGACGTACGTGAGGGAACGGAAGCGACCGCGCCAGAGCCGGCGGCCGCTCAGAGCCGCCTTCAAATACGCGCGGTAGCGCCGCGTTTCGCATTTTTATTTCCACAGAAGAACTTCCACTAACGCTTGCCCATGATAATGGAGTTGGGCGCAATTCCGGCATCCCGTTGCTATCAATCGAGATGAAGTAGACCGCCCGACAGTAATTTTTTCCATGATAATAACTGCCGGAATAGCAATTTTTGGCATTGCAAGTAGAAAACGGACCCTGATTTACAAAGCTATTTGCTCGTATACGATATCGAAAAGCAGGTTTTATTATAGCCGACCCCTCGGCTATCACGTCGCCATCTCTGAACGGAACAAATCGCACGCGGGCGGAGATAAATCCCTATTTACACTATACATTACATGCAAACAGCTTCGTGAATATCGGCCCAGTATTTTTCCCCTGTGTGCACATGGAGAATCGAATTATAAAAGGGATCTGAAACTATAAGCCCGCCACCAGAGCTAAATGACGCACTAAAACACGAAAACACTTCCTATCTACCGCTGTTTTCTACTTTAACCAGAGACAGGTACTGTTGAAAACGTTTTACTATCAAATAAACTAAATCTAACGCTCAAAGTAAATACTTCACTTGGGAATCGAGCAAAAATATAATCTATTGTTTAGGAGAGAAGTAGCTTAGGTTTCGCACTTCCCAAATACGACGGCCAATATTTGTGCACGTGTATTTGTTACTACGAGAAAGGCTGATTTTGGTTCACTTAGCTAGGGAGACAAAAGTCGCACAAATGTTTATAGCCGCGTGTACAAGAACTATATTTGGGTCGTAAAACTTTTGGAAATGTCTAAAGGATAGAGGTGGCGTTGGGCCAGCCCAAATGAGGCCAATATTGGACGCGGAAGTGCAAGTGGTCAATAATTTATAATATATCTTTTTTTTCTGTGGTAAATGCAATAGGAATGACAAATGTAAGGCAAGTGCTCCTTTGGCGGTATTTTTTTCTTTGAGTAAAAATATTATTTTCAAGTAAAAAGAGTTTTGCTAACTCCAACACATTCGCAAGCGCCTGAATAGGTTTAGGCTTCTAATAATTTTTTTTGCATTGAGAAAAATGGGGGATATTACTGCCTATGCGGTTAGTTTAAACATTTGATGGCGACGCCGGTACAGCGCGCTGGTGTAGAAGAGAAACCCCGGGTGAACGCATCCCTGCGCCCGGCGGAGCGCCCTGCAAGTCGCCGGAGAAGCGCGAGCTTCACGGGACAGGTTCCCCAACCTCCGTCACAGGCCGCTCGGAACTTGTTACGGCGACTTTCCGCCAGGTGCAAACGTCGTCTGCTCGGAGGTACTTTGAACGGCGGTACCTAGCGCTCTGTGTGATTACGAAGCTAAGGATTTCGCCATGGTGATTTTAAGAGCATAGACTACTTATTTGTACAAAAAAAAATCTGAGTGCAGTTGGCCTTTAATTTGCGACAGCCCAGCCAAGGCGACGACGACGACGAACGAGTGCTACCCGGAACCGATCATCATCATTGTTTTGCTCTGGCAGCTGGAGTGCTTCGCGGTCAAGGGCGTTCTTCTCCGCTGCTTCTTCTATTAGCGGTTTAGTAAAGCTCACCAACGCCCCCAACGCGCATTTTCTGTACGTGACAATATATATATATATATATATATATATATATATATATATATATATATATATATATATGTGGGCGTGGGTGAGTGCATTCAACGTTAATGAGCACTTGCTTCGCTGTAGGACCCTTATATATGCTGTGGCCAATCGCCGTGAGTTGGTAGGGCCAATCTCTCATCTGTGCATACCCATTATAATCATCATCTGTAGATAATCATCGTCACGAGTGGCTTGCTGTCGAGTCACCGACGGGCGGATTAAAACCCAGACTGCTGGTACTGCTGCCGACTTGTGTGGGGTCTTCCCTCGCCTTACAAGTGGTGGAGGTTGCTTCTTTCGATCCTGACCTCTCCCTGACCAAGCTGCACCCCTGGAGCTCCGTTCCGGCCGCCGTGTGCTACCGCCAACCCAACCAATGGAGCGAGAAGGCGCACCGAATGCTGGCGCTTCTACCTTGCCGGCATGGATGGTGACTTGCCCCCAGCGCGACCCTCCATCCTTCGCTGGACGTCGTGGGGAAGACGTCGAAGAGTGGCTTGACCAGTTCAACCGGGTCTGCCAGTTTAACAGGTGGGACGACAAGTTCAACGTAGAGAACGTCGGTCTTTCCCTGCATGAAGTTGCGAAGAGGTGGTATCTTAACCAAGAGCACACCATAACCGATTGGTCCTCTTTCACTGAAAAGATCCGCCAGATATTTGGCACACCGTCTGCTCGGTCAGATGAGGCCAAGAGGACACTAGATTGCCGCTGGCAGCGACCAGACGAGACATATTCGTCTTACATTGAAGACGTCCTCTCTCTCTGCCGTCGGGTTAACCCAGACATGTCAGAGGCTGACAAGGTTCGTCATCTCCTCAAAGGCATCGCAGAGTTTGCATTTAACTCGCTTGCCCTTAGAAATCCAACTTGTGTGGATGATGTTCGGACCACCTGTCAGCGCTTGGACCAGCTAAAAGCAATTCGCCTGCAGCCAAGGCAGGAATCAGCTCCTCTTCCTCATGAGTCGGAGCTGCGTGCCCTTATACGCGATGTTATCCACGAGGAGCAGAAACAGCAAGGCCCATCGTGTCCTCATGGTGACCGCTGCACCAAGCCTGCCAGTGATCCGCGGGGAATGATTAAAGAGGAGCTGGCGTCGATGACGTGTAGTCCACGAAGCGCCCCCGGAGTGGTTCTCGGCACGCCCTCGTACGCGGACGTAGTTTCGCATGCGCCGGTCTCGCCGATTGGAATTCCTGTGCCTCCGCCCATGGTCGGCCAGTTAACGGCCATTTTCTCACTGCCCCCTGCTTCGAATGCGTATTACAACTGGCGACCTCTTCAGGATTTCCGTCGTAACGAACGGCCGGTCTGCTTCTATTGTGGAATCCGCGGCCACATCTCGCGGTTTTGCCGACGGCGCCAGCAAGATGAGCGGCGAGGCTACGCACCCTACGAGCGCGACATTCGCTACAGCTACGGACCTCGACGACCTGGATATCCACCTCACGACCGCTCCCCGTCGCCTCAGTTTTCTCCAGACCGTTCGCGCCGTCAACTGGATCCCAGACGCCGTTCCCCTTCGCCCGGACGTCGTTTCGTCTCGCCTCTTCGCCCCGTTTCGAACAACGCCAACCACCTTCCGGAAAACTAGATGCTGCAGTTTACGGAGGGGAAACTGCATCGTGCGAACTGTTCACAACTCCTCCGGCGCGCCCCTCGAACACTTTACCTGTAATCGTTGAGGAATTTTTGTACAAGCGTTAGTGGACACTGGAGCCAGCATTTCTGTTATGCATAGTGATCTGTGCGCTCGACTACGCAAGGTGAAGACACCCTACAATGGCCCTTCGTTATGTAGTGCAAATATGAATCTCATAGAGCCTGCCGCATCTTGTACAGCACGTGTTAAAATCGGGAATGAACGTCACCATATTGAGTTTGCTGTTTTGCCAGAGTGTGCTCATCAGTTAATTCTTGGATGGGACTTCCTTTCATCAGCTTCTGGGGTTATAACCTGTCGCCAACCAGCCATTCGCATTTCCAACACAGAGCCTCCCCCTGCACCGAACTCACGACAGCAGCTCTTAACCTTGCGCACGGACTATGTTTTACCACCCGGTGAGGAGCAAGTTCTTGTAGTGTCTTCCAGCAGCATTTTCGAAGGTGATGTAGTAGCGTCTCCTTCAAGCCGCTTGCTTTCAAGGGGAATCGCTCTGTCCGCATGCCTCGTCCGTTTTTCCCAAGGATCTGCAGCTCTGGCCGCTGTGAACACCACCCGAGAGCCGATTTTACTACCTAAAGGCATGACCGTCGCTTCTGTGATTGATAGAGAGCCTGTCTCAGTCCTCTCCAGTCCAGTACCCTCCTCGCGAAAGCGTGACTTTGCTTCTTCGGCTGGTATGTCCAGTATCGCTGCAACTATCAGCCCCGACTTTACGACGAAGCAAACGGAACAGCTGCTCACGATACTCGCGAAGCATGTTGCATCCTTTGACGTGAGTTCCAGCACTCTCAAACGGACGACTGTGGCTGCCCATCGAATTGAGACGGAAGGCTCGGCGATTGTGCGCCGGCGACCATACCGCGTGTCGTCACATGAAAGAAAAATTATTGAGGAGCAGGTCGCTGAAATGCTCAAGCGCGACGTTATCCGCCCATCGTCGAGCTCGTGGTCATCACCGGTAGTGTTAGTCGAGAAGAAGGATGGGTCCGTTCGCTTTTGTGTCGACTACCGGGCGTTGAATAAAACCACTCGGAAAGATGTTTATCCGATGCCTCGCATCGACGACGCTCTGGATAGTCTCCAAGGAGCGGAATACTTCTCGAGCCTCGACTTGCGTTCGGGTATTGGCAGATCTTAATGCAAGAAGATGACAAAGAGAAGACGGCCTTTTCCACCCCAGACGGGCTTTTCGAGTTCAACGTGATGCCATTTGGGCTTTGTAATGCGCCTGCAATGTTTGAACGAATGATTGACACCGTACTTCGTGGCCTTAAATGGAAAACTTGCCTGTGCTACCTGGACGACATCATTGTTTTCTCAACTACATTTGAACAACACTTACAACGTCTGGACGAAGTACTCAGCTGTCTTTCAAATGCGGGACTGCAGATCAACACAAAGAAATGCACTTTCGCCAGCAAATCTATTAAAGTATTAGGACACGTCGTAAGCAACAACGGAATACAACCTGACCCAGAGAAGATTTCGGCCGTTTTAAATTTTCCCCGTCCACAACAGCAGAAAGACCTCCGCAGCTTTCTCGAACTCGGATCATACTTCCGCAGATTTATCCAAAATTTCGCAACAGTTGCTTCGCCTCTACATAACCTTCTCCGTCTTGGCATCCCTTTCGTTTGGACAGAAGACTGTGAACGGGCTTTTCAGGTGCTCAAAGACGCCCTCACATCGCGCCCCGTGCTTTGCCATTTTAATGACAGCGCTCCAACGATACTGCACACAGTGGGAAAGGCATCGGTGCCGTCTTGCTACAACTGGATGCTCAACAGAAGGAGCGGGTGGTCGCCTATGCCAGTCGTTCACTTACGGCGGCGGAACAAAACTACAGCATAACAGAGAAGGAATGCCTCGCCGTTGTTTGGGCAATCCAAAAATTCCGCCCTTACCTATACGGCCGGCATTTCACTGCCGTTACCGACCACCACGCGTTGTGCTGGCTGTCGACACTCAAGAACCTTTCCGGACGCCTTGGCCGTTGGGTTCTTCGTCTACAGCAGTACAGTTTTTCCGTTACATACAAGTCCGGGAAGAAACATTTGGATGCAGACGTCCTTTCACGTTGTCCGTTGTCCAAATCGCCAGCCCCTGCCTCCGCATCGACCCAGCCTGCTCTGCCCATCGCACCCATTCCTCATGCCATGGCTTCGGACACAGTCAACCTATCCGCCCTGCAACGTGCCGATAGTAACTGTCGTCGAATAATAGAGAGAATTGAAGGCTCCGTACGACCACCAAACAGCCGCCTACGCCGACAGCTGAGGAACTATAAAATTGTGAATGGAGCCCTCTGCCGCTACAGCCACCATCCTGCAGGCAGTAGACGGGTAACTGTTTTACCTCGGAAGCTCAGGGAAGTCATCTTAGAGGCGTTCCACGATGACGCGTCGGCTGGACACCTAGGATTCGACAAAACGTATGACCGAATCCGCAGTCGTTTCTATTGGCCTGGGATGTCGACCAGCGTGGCAAAATACGTTTCATCTTGTGACAAATGCCAGCACAGGAAACGCACTACATCTCCCCCAGTTGGTCTGCTACAACCAGCTCCCTGTCCGCCTTCGCCGTTTGATACAGTGGGCATTGATCTGTATGGGCCACTTCCGCGAACACCTGCTGCCTATCGCTGGATTGTGACGGCGGTAGACCACATGACTCGGTACGCAGAAACATCACCTCTGCGCAGTGCCGGATCAGGAAACTTTGGGGCCCGGGGCTACTACGTCCTTGGGGCCTAATAATGATAATGATTATGATGATAATGATTCCGCTTTAATTTGCGAAAATGTTTGACGCCCGTGTTATAATTGGTATAATTTCTGATCAGTGATAAATTATACATAATTTTACGCTTTCGAAAACTAATTTCTTGGCTTGATGTCTAGTATTGGCTTGATGTCTAGTATCACTTAGCAGTAGCGACGACACCCGGAGTGACGACTGAGCACGCGCTGCCTTTTTCCTGCCGCAGATCGCCGTTTTCCGCAGCTGCACTGGACGCCGAAGGTGGTGCGACCCGTACGCGCAAGCCAGGATAAGTTGCCGAAAGGAGGCGTTTCCATTCGTCAGCGGCGGACACAACGACGGCATCACGGCAGGCAACTGGCTACATAAGGAGGCATCGTTCGCCGTTGGCGTCACTTGGCGGTAGCGACGACACCCGGAGTGACGACTGAGCACGCGCTGCCTTTTTCCTGCCGAATATCGCCGTTTTCCGCAGCTGCACTGGACGCCGAAGGTGGTGCGACCCGTACGCGCAAGCCAGGATAAGTTGCCGAAAGGAGGCGTTTCCATTCGTCAGCGGCGGCCACAACAACGGCATCACGGCAGGCAACGGGATACATAAGGAGGCATCGTTCGCCGTTGGCGTCACTTGGCGGTAGCGGCGACACCCGGAGTGACGACTGAGCACGCGCTGCCTTTTCCTGCCGCAGATCGCCGTTTTCCGCAGCTGCACTGGACGCCGAAGGTGGTGCGACCCGTACGCGCAAGCCAGGATAAGTTGCCTAAAGGAGGCGTTTCTATTCGTCAGCGGCGGACACAACGACGGCATCACGGCAGGCAACGGGCTACATAAGGAGGCATCGTTCGCCGTTGGCGTCACTTGGCGGTAGCGACGACACCCGGAGTGACGACTGAGCACCCGCTGCCTTTTTCCTGCCACAGATCGCCGTTTTCCGCAGCTGCACTGGACGCCGAAGGTGGTGCGACCCGTACGCGCAAGCCAGGATAAGTTGCCGAAAGGAGGCGTTTCCATTCGTCAGCGGCGGACACAACGACGGCATCACGGCAGGCAACGGGCTACATAAGGAGACATCGTTCGCCGTTGGCGTCACGTGGCAGTAGCGACGACACCCGGAGTGACGACTGAGCACGCGCTGCCTTTTTCCTGCCGCAGATCGCCGTTTTCCGCCGCTGCACTGGACGCCGAAGGTGGTGCGACCCGTACGCGCAAGCCAGGACAAGTTGCCGAAAGAAGGCGTTTCTATTCGTCAGCGGCGGACACAACGACGGCATCACGGCAGGCAACGGGCTACATAAGGAGGCATCGTTCGCCGTTGGCGTCACTTGGCGGTAGCGACGACACCCGGAGTGACGACTGAGCACGCGCTGCCTATTTCCTGCCGCAGATCGCCGTTTTCCGCAGCTGCACTGGACGCCGAAGGTGGTGCGACCCGTACGCGCAAGCCAGGATAAGTTGCCGAAAGGAGGCGCTTCCATTCGTCAGCGGCGGACACAACGACGGCATCACGGCAGGCAACGGGCTACATAAGAAGGCATCGTTCGCCGTTGGCGTCACTTGGCGGTAGCGACGACACCCGGAGTGACGACTGAGCAAGCGCTGCCTTTTTCCTGCCACAGATCGCCGTTTTCCGCAGCTGCACTGGACGCCAAAGGTGGTGCGACCCGTACGCGCAAGCCAGGATAAGTTGCCGAAAGGAGGCGTTTCCATTCGTCAGCGGCGGACACAACGACGGCATCACGACAGGCAACGGGCTACATAAGGAGGCATCGTTCGCCGTTGGCGTCACTTGGCAGTAGAGACGACACCCGGAGTGACGACTGAGCACGCGCTGACTTTTTCCTGCCGCATATCGCCCTTTTCCGCAGCTGCACTGGACGCCTAAGGTGGTGCGACCCGTACGCGCAAGCCAGGATAAGTTGCCGAAAGGAGGCGTTTCCATTCGTCAGCGGCGGACACAACGACGGCATCACGGCAGGCAACGGGCTACATAAGGAGGCATCGTTCGCCGTTGGCATCACTTGGCGGTAGCGACGACACCCGGAGTGACGACTGAGCACGCGCTGCCTTTTTCCTGCCGCAGATCGCCGTTTTCCGCAGCTGCACTGGACGCCGAAGGTGGTGCGACCCGTACGCGCAAGCCAGGATAAGTTGCCGAAAGAGGCGTTTCCATTCGTCAGCGGCGGACACAACGACGGCATCACGACAGGAAAGGGCTACATAAGGAGGCATCGTTCGCCGTTGGCGTCACTTGGCAGTAGCGACGACACCCGGAGTGACGACTGAGCACGCGCTGACTTTTTCCTGCCGCAGATCGCCGTTTTCCGCAGCTGCACTGGACGCCGAAGGTGGTGCGACCCGTACACGCAAGCCAGGATAAGTTGCCGAAAGGAGGCGTTTCCATTCGTCTGCGGCGGACACAACGACGGCATCACGGCAGGCAACGGGCTACATAAGGAGGCATCGTTCGCCGTTGGCGTCACTTGGCGGTAGCGACGACACCCGGAGTGACGACTGAGCACGCGCTGACTTTTTCCTGCCGCAGATCGCCGTTTTCCGCAGCTGCACTGGACGCCTAAGGTGGTGCGACCCGTACGCGCAAGCCAGGATAAGTTGCCGAAATGAGGCGTTTCCATTCGTCAGCGGTGGACGCAACGACGGCATCACGGCAGGCAATGGGCTACATAAGGAGGCATCGTTCACCGTTGGCGTCACTTGACGGTAGCGACGACACCCGGAGTGACGACTGAGCACGCGCTGCCTTTTTCCTGCCGCAGATCGCCGTTTTCCGCAGCTGCACTGGACGCCGAAGGTGGTGCAACCCGTACGCGCAAGCCAGGATAAGTTGCCGAAAGGAGGCGTTTCCATTCGTCAGCGGCGGACACAACGACGGCATCACGGCAGGCAACGGGCTACATAAGGAGGCATCGTTCGCCGTTGGCGTCACATGGCGGTAGCGATGACACCCGGAGTGACGACTGAGCACGCGCTGCCTTTTTCCTGCCGCAGATCGCCGTTTTCCGCAGCTGCACTGGACGCCGAAGGTGGTGCGACCCGTACGCGCAAGCCAGGATAAGTTGCCGAAAGGAGGCGTTTCCATTCGTCAGCGGCGGACACAACGACGGCATCAGGCAACGGGCTACATAAGAAGGCATCGTTCGCCGTTGGCGTCACTTGGCAGTAGCGACGACACCCGGAGTGACGACTGAGCACGCGCTGACTTTTCCTGCCGCAAATCGCCGTTTTCCGCAGCTGCACTGGACGCCGAAGGTGGTGCGACCCGTACGCGCAAGCCAGGATAAGTTGCCGAAAGGAGGCGTTTCCATTCGTCAGCGGCGGACACAACGACGGCATCACGGCAGGCAACGGGCTACATAAGGAGGCATCGTTCGCCGTTGGCGTCACTTGGTGGTAGCGACGACACCCGGAGTGACGACTGAGCACGCGCTGCCTTTTCCTGCCGCAGATCGCCGTTTTCCGCAGCTGCAGTGGACGCTGAAGGTGGTGCGACCCGTACGCGCAAGCCAAGATAAGTTGCCGAAAGGAGGAGTTTCCATTCGTCAGCGGCGGACACAACGACGGCATCACGGCAGGCAACGGGCTACATAAGAAGGCATCGTTCGCCGTTGGCGTCACATGGCGGTAGCGATGACACCCGGAGTGACGACTGAGAACGCGCTGCCTTTTTCCTGCCGCAGATCGCCGTTTTCCGCAGCTGCACTGGACGCCGAAGGTGGTGCGACCCGTACGCGCAAGCCAGGATAAGTTGCCGAAACGAGGCGTTTCCATTCGTCAGCGGCGGACACAACGACGGCATCACGACAGGCAACGGGCTACATAAGGAGGTATCGTTCGCAGTTGGCGTCACTTGGCAGTAGCGACGACACCCGGAGTGACGACTGAGCACGCGCTGACTTTTTCCTGCCGCAGATCGCCGTTTTCCGCAGCTGCACTGGACGCCGAAGGTTGTGCGACCCGTACGCGCAAGCCAGGATAAGTTGCCGAAAGGAGGCGTTTCCATTCGTCAGCGGCGGACACAACGACGGCATCACGGCAGGCAACGGGCTACATAAGGAGGCATCGTTCGCCGTTGGCGTCACTTGGCGGTAGCGACGACACCCGGAGTGACGACTGAGCACGCGCTGCCTTTTTCCTGCCGCAGATCGCCGTTTTCCGCAGCTGCACTGGACGCCGAAGGTGGTGCGACCCGTACGCGCAAGCCAGGATAAGTTGCCGAAAGGAGGCGTTTCCATTCGTCAGCGGCGGACACAACGGCGGCATCACGCCAGGCAAAGGGCTACATAAGGAGGCATCGTTCGCCGTTGGCGTCACTTAGCGGTAGCGACGACACCCGGAGTGACGACTGAGCACGCGCTGCCTTTTTCCTGCCGCAGATCGCTGTTTTCCGCAGCTGCACTGGACGCCGAAGGTGGTGCGACCCGTACGCGCAAGCCAGGATAAGTTGCCGAAAGGAGGCGTTTCCATTCGTCAGCGGCGGACACAACGACGGCATCACGGCAGGCAACGGGCTACATAAGGAGGCATCGTTCGCCGTTTGCGTCACTTGACGGTAGCGACGACACCCGGAGTTACGACTGAGCACGCGCTGCCTTTTTCCTGCCGCAGATCGCCGTTTTCCGCAGCTGCACTGGACGCCGAAGGTGGTGCGACCCGTACGCGCAAGCCAGGATAAGTTGCCGAAAGGAGGCGTTTCCATTCGTCAGCGGCGGACACAACGACGGCATCACGGCAGGCAAAGGGCTAGATTAGGAGGCATCGTTCGCCGTTGGCGTCACTTGGCGGTAGCGACGACACCCGGAGTGACGACTGAGCACGCGCTGCCTTTTTCCTGCCGCAGATCGCCGTTTTCCGCAGCTGCACTGGACGCCGAAGGTGGTGCGACCCGTACGCGCAAGCCAGGATAAGTTGCCGAAAGGAGGCGTTTCCATTCGTCTGCGGCGGACACAACGACGGCATCACGGCAGGCAACGGGCTACATAAGGAGGCATCGTTCGCCGTTGGCGTCACTTGGCGGTAGCGACGACACCCGGAGTGACGACTGAGCACGCGCTGACTTTTTCCTGCCGCAGATCGCCGTTTTCCGCAGCTGCACTGGACGCCTAAGGTGGTGCGACCCGTAAGCGCAAGCCAGGATAAGTTGCCGAAAGGAGGCGTTTCCATTCGTCAGCGGTGGACGCAACGACGGCATCACGGCAGGCAATGGGCTACATAAGGAGGCATCGTTCACCGTTGGCGTCACTTGACGGTAGCGACGACACCCGGAGTGACGACTGAGCACGCGCTGCCTTTTTCCTGCCACAGATCGCCGTTTTCCGCAGCTGCACTGGACGCCAAAGGTGGTGCGACCCGTACGCGCAAGCCAGGATAAGTTGTCGAAAGGAGGCGTTTCCATTCGTCAGCGGCGGACACAACGACGGCATCACGACAGGCAACGGGCTACATAAGGAGGCATCGTTCGCCGTTGGCGTCACTTGGCAGTAGAGACGACACCCGGAGTGACGACTGAGCACGCGCTGACTTTTTCCTGCCGCATATCGCCGTTTTCCGCAGCTGCACTGGACGCCTAAGGTGGTGCGACCCGTACGCGCAAGCCAGGATAAGTTGCCGAAAGGAGGCGTTTCCATTCGTCAGCGGCGGACACAACGACGGCATCACGGCAGGCAACGGGCTACATAAGGAGGCATCGTTCGCCGTTGGCATCACTTGGCGGTAGCGACGACACCCGGAGTGACGACTGAGCACGCGCTGCCTTTTTCCTGCCGCAGATCGCCGTTTTCCGCAGCTGCACTGGACGCCGAAGGTGGTGCGACCCGTACGCGCAAGCCAGGATAAGTTGCCGAAAGGAGGCGTTTCCATTCGTCAGCGGCGGACACAACGACGGCATCACGACAGGAAAGGGCTACATAAGGAGGCATCGTTCGCCGTTGGCGTCACTTGGCAGTAGCGACGACACCCGGAGTGACGACTGAGCACGCGCTGACTTTTTCCTGCCGCAGATCGCCGTTTTCCGCAGCTGCACTGGACGCCGAAGGTGGTGCGACCCGTACACGCAAGCCAGGATAAGTTGCCGAAAGGAGGCGTTTCCATTCGTCTGCGGCGGACACAACGACGGCATCACGGCAGGCAACGGGCTACATAAGGAGGCATCGTTCGCCGTTGGCGTCACTTGGCGGTAGCGACGACACCCGGAGTGACGACTGAGCACGCGCTGACTTTTTCCTGCCGCAGATCACCGTTTTCCGCAGCTGCACTGGACGCCTAAGGTGGTGCGACAGGTACGCACAAGCCAGGATACGTTGCCGAAATGAGGCGTTTCCATTCGTCAGCGGTGGACGCAACGACGGCATCACGGCAGGCAATGGGCTACATAAGGAGGCATCGTTCACCGTTGGCGTCACTTGACGGTAGCGACGACACCCGGAGTGACGACTGAGCACGCGCTGCCTTTTTCCTGCCGCAGATCGCCGTTTTCCGCAGCTGCACTGGACGCCGAAGGTGGTGCAACCCGTACGCGCAAGCCAGGATAAGTTGCCGAAAGGAGGCGTTTCCATTCGTCAGCGGCGGACACAACGACGGCATCACGGCAGGCAACGGGCTACATAAGGAGGCATCGTTCGCCGTTGGCGTCACATGGCGGTAGCGATGACACCCGGAGTGACGACTGAGCACGCGCTGCCTTTTTCCTGCCGCAGATCGCCGTTTTCCGCAGCTGCACTGGACGCCGAAGGTGGTGCGACCCGTACGCGCAAGCCAGGATAAGTTGCCGAAAGGAGGCGTTTCCATTCGTCAGCGGCGGACACAACGACGGCATCAGGCAACGGGCTACATAAGAAGGCATCGTTCGCCGTTGGCGTCACTTGGCAGTAGCGACGACACCCGGAGTGACGACTGAGCACGCGCTGACTTTTCCTGCCGCAGATCGCCGTTTTCCGCAGCTGCACTGGACGCCGAAGGTGGTGCGACCCGTACGCGCAAGCCAGGATAAGTTGCCGAAAGGAGGCGTTTCCATTCGTCAGCGGCGGACACAACGACGGCATCACGGCAGGCAACGGGCTACATAAGGAGGCATCGTTCGCCGTTGGCGTCACTTGGTGGTAGCGACGACACCCGGAGTGACGACTGAGCACGCGCTGCCTTTTCCTGCCGCAGATCGCCGTTTTCCGCAGCTGCAGTGGACGCTGAAGGTGGTGCGACCCGTACGCGCAAGCCAAGATAAGTTGCCGAAAGGAGGAGTTTCCATTCGTCAGCGGCGGACACAACGACGGCATCACGGCAGGCAACGGGCTACATAAGGAGGCATCGTTCGCCGTTGGCGTCACATGGCGGTAGCGATGACACCCGGAGTGACGACTGAGAACGCGCTGCCTTTTTCCTGCCGCAGATCGCCGTTTTCCGCAGCTGCACTGGACGCCGAAGGTGGTGCGACCCGTACGCGCAAGCCAGGATAAGTTGCCGAAAGGAGGCGTTTCCATTCGTCAGCGGCGGACACAACGACGGCATCACGGCAGGCAACGGGCTACATAAGGAGGCATCGTTCGCCGTTGGCGTCACTTGGCGGTAGCGACGACACCCGGAGTGACGACTGAGCACGCGCTGCCTTTTTCCTGCCGCAGATCGCCGTTTTCCGCAGCTGCACTGGACGCCGAAGGTGGTGCGACCCGTACGCGCAAGCCAGGATAAGTTGCCGAAAGGAGGCGTTTCCATTCGTCAGCGGCGGACACAACGGCGGCATCACGCCAGGCAAAGGGCTACATAAGGAGGCATCGTTCGCCGTTGGCGTCACTTAGCGGTAGCGACGACACCCGGAGTGACGACTGAGCACGCGCTGCCTTTTTCCTGCCGCAGATCGCTGTTTTCCGCAGCTGCACTGGACGCCGAAGGTGGTGCGACCCGTACGCGCAAGCCAGGATAAGTTGCCGAAAGGAGGCGTTTCCATTCGTCAGCGGCGGACACAACGACGGCATCACGGCAGGCAACGGGCTACATAAGGAGGCATCGTTCGCCGTTTGCGTCACTTGACGGTAGCGACGACACCCGGAGTTACGACTGAGCACGCGCTGCCTTTTTCCTGCCGCAGATCGCCGTTTTCCGCAGCTGCACTGGACGCCGAAGTTGGTGCGACCCGTACGCGCAAGCCAAGATAAGTTGCCGAAAGGAGGCGTTTCCATTCGTCAGCGGCGGACACAACGACGGCATCACGGCAGGCAAAGGGCTACATTAGGAGGCATCGTTCGCCGTTGGCGTCACTTGGCGGTAGCGACGACACCCGGAGTGACGACTGAGCACGCGCTGCCTTTTTCCTGCCGCAGATCGCCGTTTTCCGCAGCTGCACTGGACGCCGAAGGTGGTGCGACCCGTACGCGCAAGCCAGGATAAGTTGCCGAAAGGAGGCGTTTCCATTCGTCTGCGGCGGACACAACGACGGCATCACGGCAGGCAACGGGCTACATAAGGAGGCATCGTTCGCCGTTGGCGTCACTTGGCGGTAGCGACGACACCCGGAGTGACGACTGAGCACGCGCTGACTTTTTCCTGCCGCAGATCGCCGTTTTCCGCAGCTGCACTGGACGCCTAAGGTGGTGCGACCCGTACGCGCAAGCCAGGATAAGTTGCCGAAAGGAGGCGTTTTCATTCGTCAGCGGTGGACGCAACGACGGCATCACGGCAGGCAATGGGCTACATAAGGAGGCATCGTTCACCGTTGGCGTCACTTGACGGTAGCGACGACACCCGGAGTGACGACTGAGCACGCGCTGCCTTTTTCCTGCCGCAGATCGCCGTTTTCCGCAGCTGCACTGGACGCCGAAGGTGGTGCGACCCGTACGCGCAAGCCAGGATAAGTTGCCGAAAGGAGGCGTTTCCATTCGTCAGCGGCGGACACAACGACGGCATCACGGCAGGCAACGGGCTACATAAGGAGGCATCGTTCGCCGTTGGCGTCACATGGCGGTAGCGATGACACCCGGAGTGACGACTGAGCACGCGCTGCCTTTTTCCTGCCGCAGATCGCCGTTTTCCGCAGCTGCACTGGACGCCGAAGGTGGTGCGACCCGTACGCGCAAGCCAGGATAAGTTGCCGAAAGGAGGCGTTTCCATTCGTCAGCGGCGGACACAACGACGGCATCAGGCAACGGGCTACATAAGAAGGCATCGTTCGCCGTTGGCGTCACTTGGCAGTAGCGACGACACCCGGAGTGACGACTGAGCACGCGCTGACTTTTTCCTGCCGCAGATCGCCGTTTTCCGCAGCTGCACTGGACGCCGAAGGTGGTGCGACCCGTACGCGCAAGCCAGGATAAGTTGCCGAAAGGAGGCGTTTCCATTCGTCAGCGGCGGACACAACGACGGCATCACGGCAGGCAACGGGCTACATAAGGAGGCATCGTTCGCCGTTGGCGTCACTTGGTGGTAGCGACGACACACGGAGTGACGACTGAGCACGCGCTGCCTTTTCCTGCCGCAGATTGCCGTTTTCCGCAGCTGCAGTGGACGCTGAAGGTGGTGCGACCCGTACGCGCAAGCCAAGATAAGTTGCCGAAAGGAGGAGTTTCCATTCGTCAGCGGCGGACACAACGACGGCATCACGGCAGGCAAAGGGCTACATAAGGAGGCATCGTTCGCCGTTGGCGTCACATGGCGGTAGCGATGACACCCGGAGTGACGACTGAGAACGCGCTGCCTTTTTCCTGCCGCAGATCGCCGTTTTCCGCAGCTGCACTGGACGCCGAAGGTGGTGCGACCCGTACGCGCAAGCCAGGATAAGTTGCCGAAAAGAGGCGTTTCCATTCGTCAGCGGCGGACACAACGACGGCATCACGACAGGCAACGGGCTACATAAGAAGGTATCGTTCGCCGTTGGCGTCACTTGGCAGTAGCGACGACACCCGGAGTGACGACTGAGCACGCGCTGACTTTTTCCTGCCGCAGATCGCCGTTTTCCGCAGCTGCACTGGACGCCGAAGGTTGTGCGACCCGTACGCGCAAGCCAGGATAAGTTGCCGAAAGGAGGCGTTTCCATTCGTCAGCGGCGGACACAACGACGGCATCACGGCAGGCAACGGGCTACATAAGGAGGCATCGTTCGCCGTTGGCGTCACTTGGCGGTAGCGACGACACCCGGAGTGACGACTGAGCACGCGCTGCCTTTTTCCTGCCGCAGATCGCCGTTTTCCGCAGCTGCACTGGACGCCGAAGGTGGTGCGACCCGTGCGTGCAAGCCAGGATAAGTTGCCGAAAGGAGGCGTTTCCATTCGTCAGCGGCGGACACAACGACGGCATCACGGCAGGCAAAGGGCTAGATTAGGAGGCATCGTTCGCCGTTGGCGTCACTTGGCGGTAGCGACGACACCCGGAGTGACGACTGAGCACGCGCTGCCTTTTTCCTGCCGCAGATCGCCGTTTTCCGCAGCTGCACTGGACGCCGAAGGTGGTGCGACCCGTACGCGCAAGCCAGGATAAGTTGCCGAAAGGAGGCGTTTCCATTCGTCTGCGGCGGACACAACGACGGCATCACGGCAGGCAACGGGCTACATAAGGAGGCATCGTTCGCCGTTGGCGTCACTTGGCGGTAGCGACGACACCCGGAGTGACGACTGAGCACGCGCTGACTTTTTCCTGCCGCAGATCGCCGTTTTCCGCAGCTGCACTGGACGCCTAAGGTGGTGCGACCCGTACGCGCAAGCCAGGATAAGTTGCCGAAAGGAGGCGTTTCCATTCGTCAGCGGTGGACGCAACGACGGCATCACGGCAGGCAATGGGCTACATAAGGAGGCATCGTTCACCGTTGGCGTCACTTGACGGTAGCGACGACACCCGGAGTGACGACTGAGCACGCGCTGCCTTTTTCCTGCCACAGATCGCCGTTTTCCGCAGCTGCACTGGACGCCAAAGGTGGTGCGACCCGTACGCGCAAGCCAGGATAAGTTGCCGAAAGGAGGCGTTTCCATTCGTCAGCGGCGGACACAACGACGGCATCACGACAGGCAACGGGCTACATAAGGAGGCATCGTTCGCCGTTGGCGTCACTTGGCAGTAGAGACGACACCCGGAGTGACGACTGAGCACGCGCTGACTTTTTCCTGCCGCATATCGCCGTTTTCCGCAGCTGCACTGGACGCCTAAGGTGGTGCGACCCGTACGCGCAAGCCAGGATAAGTTGCCGAAAGGAGGCGTTTCCATTCGTCAGCGGCGGACACAACGACGGCATCACGGCAGGCAACGGGCTACATAAGGAGGCATCGTTCGCCGTTGGCATCACTTGGCGGTAGCGACGACACCCGGAGTGACGACTGAGCACGCGCTGCCTTTTTCCTGCCGCAGATCGCCGTTTTCCGCAGCTGCACTGGACGCCGAAGGTGGTGCGACCCGTACGCGCAAGCCAGGATAAGTTGCCGAAAGGAGGCGTTTCCATTCGTCAGCGGCGGACACAACGACGGCATCACGACAGGAAAGGGCTACATAAGGAGGCATCGTTCGCCGTTGGCGTCACTTGGCAGTAGCGACGACACCCGGAGTGACGACTGAGCACGCGCTGACTTTTTCCTGCCGCAGATCGCCGTTTTCCGCAGCTGCACTGGACGCCGAAGGTGGTGCGACCCGTACACGCAAGCCAGGATAAGTTGCCGAAAGGAGGCGTTTCCATTCGTCTGCGGCGGACACAACGACGGCATCACGGCAGGCAACGGGCTACATAAGGAGGCATCGTTCGCCGTTGGCATCACTTGGCGGTAGCGACGACACCCGGAGTGACGACTGAGCACGCGCTGACTTTTTCCTGCCGCAGAACGCCGTTTTCCGCAGCTGCACTGGACGCCTAAGGTGGTGCGACAGGTACGCACAAGCCAGGATAAGTTGCCGAAATGAGGCGTTTCCATTCGTCAGCGGTGGACGCAACGACGGCATCACGGCAGGCAATGGGCTACATAAGGAGGCATCGTTCACCGTTGGCGTCACTTGACGGTAGCGACGACACCCGGAGTGACGACTGAGCACGCGCTGCCTTTTTCCTGCCGCAGATCGCCGTTTTCCGCAGCTGCACTGGACGCCGAAGGTGGTGCAACCTGTACGCGCAAGCCAGGATAAGTTGCCGAAAGGAGGCGTTTCCATTCGTCAGCGGCGGACACAACGACGGCATCACGGCAGGCAACGGGCTACATAAGGAGGCATCGTTCGCCGTTGGCGTCACATGGCGGTAGCGATGACACCCGGAGTGACGACTGAGCACGCGCTGCCTTTTTCCTGCCGCAGATCGCCGTTTTCCGCAGCTGCACTGGACGCCGAAGGTGGTGCGACCCGTACGCGCAAGCCAGGATAAGTTGCCGAAAGGAGGCGTTTCCATTCGTCAGCGGCGGACACAATGACGGCATCAGGCAACGGGCTACATAAGAAGGCATCGTTCGCCGTTGGCGTCACTTGGCAGTAGCGACGACACCCGGAGTGACGACTGAGCACGCGCTGACTTTTCCTGCCGCAGATCGCCGTTTTCCGCAGCTGCACTGGACGCCGAAGGTGGTGCGACCCGTACGCGCAAGCCAGGATAAGTTGCCGAAAGGAGGCGTTTCCATTCGTCAGCGGCGGACACAACGACGGCATCACGGCAGGCAACGGGCTACATAAGGAGGCATCGTTCGCCGTTGGCGTCACTTGGTGGTAGCGACGACACCCGGAGTGACGACTGAGCACGCGCTGCCTTTTCCTGCCGCAGATCGCCGTTTTCCGCAGCTGCAGTGGACGCTGAAGGTGGTGCGACCCGTACGCGCAAGCCAAGATAAGTTGCCGAAAGGAGGAGTTTCCATTCGTCAGCGGCGGACACAACGACGGCATCACGGCAGGCAACGGGCTACATAAGGAGGCATCGTTCGCCGTTGGCGTCACATGGCGGTAGCGATGACACCCGGAGTGACGACTGAGAACGCGCTGCCTTTTTCCTGCCGCAGATCGCCGTTTTCCGCAGCTGCACTGGACGCCGAAGGTGGTGCGACCCGTACGCGCAAGCCAGGATAAGTTGCCGAAAGGAGGCGTTTCCATTCGTCAGCGGCGGACACAACGACGGCATCACGGCAGGCAACGGGCTACATAAGGAGGCATCGTTCGCCGTTGGCGTCACTTGGCGGTAGCGACGACACCCGGAGTGACGACTGAGCACGCGCTGCCTTTTTCCTGCCGCAGATCGCCGTTTTCCGCAGCTGCACTGGACGCCGAAGGTGGTGCGACCCGTACGCGCAAGCCAGGATAAGTTGCCGAAAGGAGGCGTTTCCATTCGTCAGCGGCGGACACAACGGCGGCATCACGCCAGGCAAAGGGCTACATGAGGAGGCATCGTTCGCCGTTGGCGTCACTTAGCGGTAGCGACGACACCCGGAGTGACGACTGAGCACGCGCTGCCTTTTTCCTGCCGCAGATCGCTGTTTTCCGCAGCTGCACTGGACGCCGAAGGTGGTGCGACCCGTACGCGCAAGCCAGGATAAGTTGCCGAAAGGAGGCGTTTCCATTCGTCAGCGGCGGACACAACGACGGCATCACGGCAGGCAACGGGCTACATAAGGAGGCATCGTTCGCCGTTTGCGTCACTTGACGGTAGCGACGACACCCGGAGTTACGACTGAGCACGCGCTGCCTTTTTCCTGCCGCAGATCGCCGTTTTCCGCAGCTGCACTGGACGCCGAAGTTGGTGCGACCCGTACGCGCAAGCCAAGATAAGTTGCCGAAAGGAGGCGTTTCCATTCGTCAGCGGCGGACACAACGACGGCATCACGGCAGGCAAAGGGCTACATTAGGAGGCATCGTTCGCCGTTGGCGTCACTTGGCGGTAGCGACGACACCCGGAGTGACGACTGAGCACGCGCTGCCTTTTTCCTGCCGCAGATCGCCGTTTTCCGCAGCTGCACTGGACGCCGAAGGTGGTGCGACCCGTACGCGCAAGCCAGGATAAGTTGCCGAAAGGAGGCGTTTCCATTCGTCTGCGGCGGACACAACGACGGCATCACGGCAGGCAACGGGCTACATAAGGAGGCATCGTTCGCCGTTGGCGTCACTTGGCGGTAGCGACGACACCCGGAGTGACGACTGAGCACGCGCTGACTTTTTCCTGCCGCAGATCGCCGTTTTCCGCAGCTGCACTGGACGCCTAAGGTGGTGCGACCCGTACGCGCAAGCCAGGATAAGTTGCCGAAAGGAGGCGTTTCCATTCGTCAGCGGTGGACGCAACGACGGCATCACGGCAGGCAATGGGCTACATAAGGAGGCATCGTTCACCGTTGGCGTCACTTGACGGTAGCGACGACACCCGGAGTGACGACTGAGCACGCGCTGCCTTTTTCCTGCCGCAGATCGCCGTTTTCCGCAGCTGCACTGGACGCCGAAGGTGGTGCGACCCGTACGCGCAAGCCAGGATAAGTTGCCGAAAGGAGGCGTTTCCATTCGTCAGCGGCGGACACAACGACGGCATCACGGCAGGCAACGGGCTACATAAGGAGGCATCGTTCGCCGTTGGCGTCACATGGCGGTAGCGATGACACCCGGAGTGACGACTGAGCACGCGCTGCCTTTTTCCTGCCGCAGATCGCCGTTTTCCGCAGCTGCACTGGACGCCGAAGGTGGTGCGACCCGTACGCGCAAGCCAGGATAAGTTGCCGAAAGGAGGCGTTTCCATTCGTCAGCGGCGGACACAACGACGGCATCAGGCAACGGGCTACATAAGAAGGCATCGTTCGCCGTTGGCGTCACTTGGCAGTAGCGACGACACCCGGAGTGACGACTGAGCACGCGCTGACTTTTTCCTGCCGCACATCGCCGTTTTCCGCAGCTGCACTGGACGCCGAAGGTGGTGCGACCCGTACGCGCAAGCCAGGATAAGTTGCCGAAAGGAGGCGTTTCCATTCGTCAGCGGCGGACACAACGACGGCATCACGGCAGGCAACGGGCTACATAAGGAGGCATCGTTCGCCGTTGGCGTCACTTGGTGGTAGCGACGACACACGGAGTGACGACTGAGCACGCGCTGCCTTTTCCTGCCGCAGATTGCCGTTTTCCGCAGCTGCAGTGGACGCTGAAGGTGGTGCGACCCGTACGCGCAAGCCAAGATAAGTTGCCGAAAGGAGAAGTTTCCATTCGTCAGCGGCGGACACAACGACGGCATCACGGCAGGCAAAGGGCTACATAAGGAGGCATCGTTCGCCGTTGGCGTCACATGGCGGTAGCGATGACACCCGGAGTGACGACTGAGAACGCGCTGCCTTTTTCCTGCCGCAGATCGCCGTTTTCCGCAGCTGCACTGGACGCCGAAGGTGGTGCGACCCGTACGCGCAAGCCAGGATAAGTTGCCGAAACGAGGCGTTTCCATTCGTCAGCGGCGGACACAACGACGGCATCACGGCAGGCAACGGGCTACATAAGGAGGCATCGTTCGCCGTTTGCGTCACTTGACGGTAGCGACGACACCCGGAGTTACGACTGAGCACGCGCTGCCTTTTTCCTGCCGCAGATCGCCGTTTTCCGCAGCTGCACTGGACGCCGAAGTTGGTGCGACCCGTACGCGCAAGCCAAGATAAGTTGCCGAAAGGAGGCGTTTCCATTCGTCAGCGGCGGACACAACGACGGCATCACGGCAGGCAAAGGGCTACATTAGGAGGCATCGTTCGCCGTTGGCGTCACTTGGCGGTAGCGACGACACCCGGAGTGACGACTGAGCACGCGCTGCCTTTTTCCTGCCGCAGATCGCCGTTTTCCGCAGCTGCACTGGACGCCGAAGGTGGTGCGACCCGTACGCGCAAGCCAGGATAAGTTGCCGAAAGGAGGCGTTTCCATTCGTCTGCGGCGGACACAACGACGGCATCACGGCAGGCAACGGGCTACATAAGGAGGCATCGTTCGCCGTTGGCGTCACTTGGCGGTAGCGACGACACCCGGAGTGACGACTGAGCACGCGCTGACTTTTTCCTGCCGCAGATCGCCGTTTTCCGCAGCTGCACTGGACGCCTAAGGTGGTGCGACCCGTACGCGCAAGCCAGGATAAGTTGCCGAAAGGAGGCGTTTCCATTCGTCAGCGGTGGACGCAACGACGGCATCACGGCAGGCAATGGGCTACATAAGGAGGCATCGTTCACCGTTGGCGTCACTTGACGGTAGCGACGACACCCGGAGTGACGACTGAGCACGCGCTGCCTTTTTCCTGCCGCAGATCGCCGTTTTCCGCAGCTGCACTGGACGCCGAAGGTGGTGCGACCCGTACGCGCAAGCCAGGATAAGTTGCCGAAAGGAGGCGTTTCCATTCGTCAGCGGCGGACACAACGACGGCATCACGGCAGGCAACGGGCTACATAAGGAGGCATCGTTCGCCGTTGGCGTCACATGGCGGTAGCGATGACACCCGGAGTGACGACTGAGCACGCGCTGCCTTTTTCCTGCCGCAGATCGCCGTTTTCCGCAGCTGCACTGGACGCCGAAGGTGGTGCGACCCGTACGCGCAAGCCAGGATAAGTTGCCGAAAGGAGGCGTTTCCATTCGTCAGCGGCGGACACAACGACGGCATCAGGCAACGGGCTACATAAGAAGGCATCGTTCGCCGTTGGCGTCACTTGGCAGTAGCGACGACACCCGGAGTGACGACTGAGCACGCGCTGACTTTTTCCTGCCGCAGATCGCCGTTTTCCGCAGCTGCACTGGACGCCGAAGGTGGTGCGACGCGTACGCGCAAGCCAGGATAAGTTGCCGAAAGGAGGCGTTTCCATTCGTCAGCGGCGGACACAACGACGGCATCACGGCAGGCAACGGGCTACATAAGGAGGCATCGTTCGCCGTTGGCGTCACTTGGTGGTAGCGACGACACACGGAGTGACGACTGAGCACGCGCTGCCTTTTCCTGCCGCAGATTGCCGTTTTCCGCAGCTGCAGTGGACGCTGAAGGTGGTGCGACCCGTACGCGCAAGCCAAGATAAGTTGCCGAAAGGAGAAGTTTCCATTCGTCAGCGGCGGACACAACGACGGCATCACGGCAGGCAAAGGGCTACATAAGGAGGCATCGTTCGCCGTTGGCGTCACATGGCGGTAGCGATGACACCCGGAGTGACGACTGAGAACGCGCTGCCTTTTTCCTGCCGCAGATCGCCGTTTTCCGCAGCTGCACTGGACGCCGAAGGTGGTGCGACCCGTACGCGCAAGCCAGGATAAGTTGCCGAAACGAGGCGTTTCCATTCGTCAGCGGCGGACACAACGACGGCATCACGACAGGCAACGGGCTACATAAGAAGGTATCGTTCGCTGTTGGCGTCACTTGGCAGTAGCGACGACACCCGGAGTGACGACTGAGCACGCGCTGACTTTTTCCTGCCGCAGATCGCCGTTTTCCGCAGCTGCACTGGACGCCGAAGGTTGTGCGACCCGTACGCGCAAGCCAGGATAAGTTGCCGAAAGGAGGCGTTTCCATTCGTCAGCGGCGGACACAACGACGGCATCACGGCAGGCAACGGGCTACATAAGGAGGCATCGTTCGCCGTTGGCGTCACTTGGCGGTAGCGACGACACCCGGAGTGACGACTGAGCACGCGCTGCCTTTTTCCTGCCGCAGATCGCCGTTTTCCGCAGCTGCACTGGACGCCGAAGGTGGTGCGACCCGTGCGTGCAAGCCAGGATAAGTTGCCGAAAGGAGGCGTTTCCATTCGTCAGCGGCGGACACAACGACGGCATCACGGCAGGCAAAGGGCTACATAAGGAGGCATCGTTCGCCGTTGGCGTCACTTAGCGGTAGCGACGACACCCGGAGTGACGACTGAGCACGCGCTGCCTTTTTCCTGCCGCAGATCGCCGTTTTCCGCAGCTGCACTATACGCCGAAGGTGGTGCGACCCGTACGCGCAAGCCAGGATAAGTTGCCGAAAGGAGGCGTTTCCATTCGTCTGCGGCGGACACAACGACGGCATCACGGCAGGCAACGGGCTACATAAGGAGGCATCGTTCGCCGTTGGCGTAACTTGACGGTAGCGACGACACCCGGAGTGACGACTGAGCACGCGCTGCCTTTTTCCTGCCGCAGATCGCCGTTTTCCGCAGCTGCACTGGACGCCGAAGGTGGTGCGACCCGTACGCGCAAGCCAGGATAAGTTGCCGAAAGGAGGCGTTTCCATTCGTCAGCGGCGGACACAACGACGGCATCACGGCAGGCAAAGGGCTACATTAGGAGGCATCGTTCGCCGTTGGCGTCACTTGGCGGTAGCGACGACACCCGGAGTGACGACTGAGCACGCGCTGCCTTTTTCCTGCCGCAGATCGCCGTTTTCCGCAGCTGCACTGGACGCCGAAGGTGGTGCGACCCGTACGCGCAAGCCAGGATAAGTTGCCGAAATGAGGCGTTTCCATTCGTCAGCGGCGGACACAACGACGGCATCACGGCAGGCAACGGGCTACATAAGGAGGCATCGTTCGCCGTTGGCGTCACTTGGCGGTAGCGATGACACCCGGAGTGACGACTGAGCACGCGCTGCCTTTTTCCTGCCGCAGATCGCCGTTTTCCGCAGCTGCACTGGACGCCGAAGGTGGTGCGACCCGTACGCGCAAGACAGGATAAGTTGCCGAAAGGAGGCGTTTCCATTCGTCAGCGGCGGACACAACGACGGCATCACGGCAGGCAACGGGCTACATAAGGAGGCATCGTTCGCTGTTGGCGTCACTTGGCGGTAGCGACGACACCCGGAGTGACGACTGATCACGCGCTGCCTTTTTCCTGCCGCAGATCGCCGTTTTCCGCAGCTGCACTGGACGCCTAAGGTGGTGCGACCCGTACGCGCAAGCCAGGATAAGTTGCCGAAAGGAGGCGTTTCCAACCGTCAGCGGCGGACACAACGACGGCATCACGGCAGGCAACGGGCTACATAAGGAGGCATCGTTCGCCGTTGGCGTCACTTGACGGTAGCGACGACACCCGGAGTGACGACTGAGCACGCGCTGCCTTTTTCCTGCCGCAGATCGCCGTTTTCCGCAGCTGCACTGGACGCCGAAGGTGGTGCGACCCGTACGCGCAAGCCAGGATAAGTTACCGAACGGAGGCGTTTCCATTCGTCAGCGGCGGACCCAACGACGGCATCACGGCAGGCAACGGGCTACATAAGGAGGCATCGTTCGCCGTTGGCGTCACTTGGCGGTAGCGACGACACCCGGAGTGACGACTGAGCACGCGCTGCCTTTTCCTGCCGCAGATCGCCGTTTTCCGCAGCTGCACTGGACGCCGAAGGTGGTGCGACGCGTACGCGCAAGCCAAGATAAGTTGCCCAAAGGAGGAGTTTTCATTCGTCAGCGGCGGACACAACGACGGCATCACGGCAGGCAACGGGCTACATAAGGAGGCATCGTTCGCCGTTGGCGTCACATGGCGGTAGCGATGACACCCGGAGTGACGACTGAGCACGCGGTGCCTTTTTCCTGCCGCAGATCGCCGTTTTCCGCAGCTGCACTGGACGCCGAAGGTGGTGCGACCCGTACGCGCAAGCCAGGATAAGTTGCCGAAAGGAGGCGTTTCCATTCGTCAGCGGCGGACACAACGACGGCATCACGACAGGCAACGGGCTACATAAGAAGGCATCGTTCGCCGTTGGCGTCACTTGGCAGTAGCGACGACACCCGGAGTGACGACTGAGCACGCGCTGCCTTTTCCTGCCGCAGATCGCCGTTTTCCGCAGCTGCACTGGACGCCGAAGGTGGTGCGACCCTAACGCGCAAGCCAGGATAAGTTGCCGAAAGGAGGCGTTTCCATTCGTCAGCGGCGGACACAACGACGGCATCACGGCAGGCAACGGGCTACATAAGGAGGCATCGTTCGCCGTTGGCGTCACTTGACGGTAGCGACGACACCCGGAGTGACGACTGAGCACGCGCTGCCTTTTTCCTGCCGCAGATCGCCGTTTTCCGCAGCTGCACTGGACGCCGAAGGTGGTGCGACCCGTACGCGCAAGCCAGGATAAGTTGCCGAAAGGAGGCGTTTCCATTCGTCAGCGGCGGACACAACGACGGCATCACGGCAGGCAACGGGCTACATAAGGAGGCATCGTTCGCCGTTGGCGTCACTTGGCGGTAGCGACGACACCCGGAGTGACGACTGAGCACGCGCTGCCTTTTTCCTGCCGCAGATCGCCGTTTTCCGCAGCTGCACTGGACGCCGAAGGTGGTGCGACCCGTGCGTGCAAGCCAGGATAAGTTGCCGAAAGGAGGCGTTTCCATTCGTCAGCGGCGGACACAACGACGGCATCACGGCAGGCAAAGGGCTACATAAGGAGGCATCGTTCGCCGTTGGCGTCACTTAGCGGTAGCGACGACACCCGGAGTGACGACTGAGCACGCGCTGCCTTTTTCCTGCCGCAGATCGCCGTTTTCCGCAGCTGCACTATACGCCGAAGGTGGTGCGACCCGTACGCGCAAGCCAGGATAAGTTGCCGAAAGGAGGCGTTTCCATTCGTCTGCGGCGGACACAACGACGGCATCACGGCAGGCAACGGGCTACATAAGGAGGCATCGTTCGCCGTTGGCGTAACTTGACGGTAGCGACGACACCCGGAGTGACGACTGAGCACGCGCTGCCTTTTTCCTGCCGCAGATCGCCGTTTTCCGCAGCTGCACTGGACGCCGAAGGTGGTGCGACCCGTACGCGCAAGCCAGGATAAGTTGCCGAAAGGAGGCGTTTCCATTCGTCAGCGGCGGACACAACGACGGCATCACGGCAGGCAAAGGGCTACATTAGGAGGCATCGTTCGCCGTTGGCGTCACTTGGCGGTAGCGACGACACCCGGAGTGACGACTGAGCACGCGCTGCCTTTTTCCAGCCGCAGATCGCCGTTTTCCGCAGCTGCACTGGACGCCGAAGGTGGTGCGACCCGTACGCGCAAGCCAGGATAAGTTGCCGAAATGAGGCGTTTCCATTCGTCAGCGGCGGACACAACGACGGCATCACGGCAGGCAACGGGCTACATAAGGAGGCATCGTTCGCCGTTGGCGTCACTTGGCGGTAGCGATGACACCCGGAGTGACGACTGAGCACGCGCTGCCTTTTTCCTGCCGCAGATCGCCGTTTTCCGCAGCTGCACTGGACGCCGAAGGTGGTGCGACCCGTACGCGCAAGACAGGATAAGTTGCCGAAAGGAGGCGTTTCCATTCGTCAGCGGCGGACACAACGACGGCATCACGGCAGGCAACGGGCTACATAAGGAGGCATCGTTCGCTGTTGGCGTCACTTGGCGGTAGCGACGACACCCGGAGTGACGACTGATCACGCGCTGCCTTTTTCCTGCCGCAGATCGCCGTTTTCCGCAGCTGCACTGGACGCCTAAGGTGGTGCGACCCGTACGCGCAAGCCAGGATAAGTTGCCGAAAGGAGGCGTTTCCAACCGTCAGCGGCGGACACAACGACGGCATCACGGCAGGCAACGGGCTACATAAGGAGGCATCGTTCGCCGTTGGCGTCACTTGACGGTAGCGACGCCACCCGGAGTGACGACTGAGCACGCGCTGCCTTTTTCCTGCCGCAGATCGCCGTTTTCCGCAGCTGCACTGGACGCCGAAGGTGGTGCGACCCGTACGCGCAAGCCAGGATAAGTTGCCGAACGGAGGCGTTTCCATTCGTCAGCGGCGGACCCAACGACGGCATCACGGCAGGCAACGGGCTACATAAGGAGGCATGGTTCGCCGTTGGCGTCACTTGGCGGTAGCGACGACACCCGGAGTGACGACTGAGCACGCGCTGCCTTTTCCTGCCGCAGATCGCAGTTTTCCGCAGCTGCACTGGACGCCGAAGGTGGTGCGACGCGTACGCGCAAGCCAAGATAAGTTGCCCAAAGGAGGAGTTTTCATTCGTCAGCGGCGGACACAACGACGGCATCACGGCAGGCAACGGGCTACATAAGGAGGCATCGTTCGCCGTTGGCGTCACATGGCGGTAGCGATGACACCCGGAGTGACGACTGAGCACGCGGTGCCTTTTTCCTGCCGCAGATCGCCGTTTTCCGCAGCTGCACTGGACGCCGAAGGTGGTGCGACCCGTACGCGCAAGCCAGGATAAGTTGCCGAAAGGAGGCGTTTCCATTCGTCAGCGGCGGACACAACGACGGCATCACGACAGGCAACGGGCTACATAAGAAGGCATCGTTCGCCGTTGGCGTCACTTGGCAGTAGCGACGACACCCGGAGTGACGACTGAGCACGCGCTGCCTTTTCCTGCCGCAGATCGCCGTTTTCCGCAGCTGCACTGGACGCCGAAGGTGGTGCGACCCTAACGCGCAAGCCAGGATAAGTTGCCGAAAGGAGGCGTTTCCATTCGTCAGCGGCGGACACAACGACGGCATCACGGCAGGCAACGGGCTACATAAGGAGGCATCGTTCGCCGTTGGCGTCACTTGACGGTAGCGACGACACCCGGAGTGACGACTGAGCACGCGCTGCCTTTTTCCTGCCGCAGATCGCCGTTTTCCGCAGCTGCACTGGACGCCGAAGGTGGTGCGACCCGTACGCGCAAGCCAGGATAAGTTGCCGAAAGGAGGCGTTTCCATTCGTCAGCGGCGGACACAACGACGGCATCAGGCAACGGGCTACATAAGAAGGCATCGTTCGCCGTTGGCGTCACTTGGCAGTAGCGACGACACCCGGAGTGACGACTGAGCACGCGCTGACTTTTTCCTGCCGCAGATCGCCGTTTTCCGCAGCTGCACTGGACGCCGAAGGTGGTGCGACCCGTACGCGCAAGCCAGGATAAGTTGCCGAAAGGAGGCGTTTCCATTCGTCAGCGGCGGACACAACGACGGCATCACGGCAGGCAAAGGGCTTCATAAGGAGGCATCGTTCGCCGTTGGCGTCACTTGGCGGTAGCGACGACACCCGGTGTGACGACTGAGCACGCGCTGCCTTTTTCCTGCCGCAGATCGCCGTTTTCCGCAGCTGCACTGGACGCCGAAGGTGGTGCGACCCGTACGCGCAAGCCAGGATAAGTTGCCGAAAGGAGGCGTTTCCATTCGTCAGCGGCGGACACAACGACGGAATCACGGCAGGCAACGGGCTACATAAGGAGGCATCGTTCGCCGTTGGCGTCACTTGGCGGTAGCGACGACACCCGGAGTGACGACTGAGCACGCGCTGCCTTTTTCTGCCGCAGATCGCCGTTTTCCGCAGCTGCACTGGACGCCGAAGGTTGTGCGACCCGTACGCGCAAGCCAGGATAAGTTGCCGAAAGGAGGCGTTTCCATTCGTCAGCGGCGGACACAACGACGGCATCAGGCAACGGGCTACATAAGAAGGCATCGTTCGCCGTTGGCGTCACTTGGCAGTAGCGACGACACCCGGAGTGACGACTGAGCACGCGCTGACTTTTTCCTGCCGCAGATCGCCGTTTTCCGCAGCTGCACTGGACGCCGAAGGTGGTGCGACCCGTACGCGCAAGCCAGGATAAGTTGCCGAAAGGAGGCGTTTCCATTCGTCAGCGGCGGACACAACGACGGCATCACGGCAGGCAAAGGGCTACATAAGGAGGCATCGTTCGCCGTTGGCGTCACTTGGCGGTAGCGACGACACCCGGAGTGACGACTGAGCACGCGCTGCCTTTTTCCTGCCGCAGATCGCCGTTTTCTGCAGCTGCACTGGACGCCGAAGGTGGTGCGACCCGTACGCGCAAGCCAGGATAAGTTGCCGAAAGGAGGCGTTTCCATTCGTCAGCGGCGGACACAACGACGGAATCACGGCAGGCAACGGGCTACATAAGGAGGCATCGTTCGCCGTTGGCGTCACTTGGCGGTAGCGACGACACCCGGAGTGACGACTGAGCACGCGCTGCCTTTTCCTGCCGCAGATCGCCGTTTTCCGCAGCTGCACTGGACGCCGAAGGTGATGCGACCCGAACGCGCAAGCCAAGATAAGTTGCCGAAAGGAGGAGTTTCCATTCGTCAGCGGCGGACACAACGACGGCATCACGGCAGGGAACGGGCTACATAAGGAGGCATCGTTCGCCGTTGGCGTCACATGGCGGTAGCGATGACACCCGGAGTGGCGACTGAGAACGCGCTGCCTTTTTCTGCCGCAGATCGCCGTTTTCCTCAGCTGCACTGGACGCCGAAGGTGGTGCGACCCGTACGCGCAAGCCAGGATAAGTTGCCGAAAGGAGGCGTTTCCATTCGTCAGCGGCGGACACAACGACGGCATCAGGCAACGGGCTACATAAGAAGGCATCGTTCGCCGTTGGCGTCACTTGGCAGTAGCGACGACACCCGGAGTGACGACTGAGCACGCGCTGACTTTTTCCTGCCGCAGATCGCCGTTTTCCGCAGCTGCACTGGACGCCGAAGGTGGTGCGACCCGTACGCGCAAGCCAGGATAAGTTGCCGAAAGGAGGCGTTTCCATTCGTCAGCGGCGGACACAACGACGGCATCACGGCAGGCAACGGGCTACATAAGGAGGCATCGTTCGCCATTGGCGTCACTTGGTGGTAGCGACGACACACGGAGTGACGACTGAGCACGCGCTGCCTTTTCCTGCCGCAGATTGCCGTTTTCCGCAGCTGCAGTGGACGCTGAAGGTGGTGCGACCCGTACGCGCAAGCCAAGATAAGTTGCCGAAAGGAGGAGTTTCCATTCGTCAGCGGCGGACACAACGACGGCATCACGGCAGGCAACGGGCTACATAAGGAGGCATCGTTCGCCGTTGGCGTCACATGGCGGTAGCGATGACACCCGGAGTGACGACTGAGAACGCGCTGCCTTTTTCCTGCCGCAGATCGCCGTTTTCCGCAGCTGCACTGGACGCCGAAGGTGGTTCGACCCGTACGCGCAAGCCAGGATAAGTTGCCGAAACGAGGCGTTTCCATTCGTCAGCGGCGGACACAACGACGGCATCACGACAGGCAACGGGCTACATAAGAAGGTATCGTTCGCCGTTGGCGTCACTTGGCAGTAGCGACGACACCCGGAGTGACGACTGAGCACGCGCTGACTTTTTCCTGCCGCAGATCGCCGTTTTCCGCAGCTGCACTGGACGCCGAAGGTTGTGCGACCCGTACGCGCAAGCCAGGATAAGTTGCCGAAAGGAGGCGTTTCCATTCGTCAGCGGCGGACACAACGACGGCATCACGGCAGGCAACGGGCTACATAAGGAGGCATCGTTCGCCGTTGGCGTCACTTGGCGGTAGCGACGACACCCGGAGTGACGACTGAGCACGCGCTGCCTTTTTCCTGCCGCAGATCGCCGTTTTCCGCAGCTGCACTGGACGCCGAAGGTGGTGCGACCCGTACGTGCAAGCCGGGATAAGTTGCCGAAAGGAGGAGTTTCCATTCGTCAGCGGCGGACACAACGACAGCATCACGGCAGGCAACGGGCTACATAAGGAGGCATCGTTCGCCGTTGGCGTCACATGGCGGTAGCGATGACACCCGGAGTGACGACTGAGAACGCGCTGCCTTTTTCTGCCGCAGATCGCCGTTTTTCCTCAGCTGCACTGGACGCCGAAGGTGGTGCGACCCGTACGCGCAAGCCAGGATAAGTTGCCGAAAGGAGGCATTTCCATTCGTCAGCGGCGGACACAACGACGGCATCAGGCAACGGGCTACATAAGAAGGCATCGTTCGCCGTTGGCGTCACTTGGCAGTAGCGACGACACCCGGAGTGACGACTGAGCACGCGCTGACTTTTTCCTGCCGCAGATCGCCGTTTTCCGCAGCTGCACTGGACGCCGAAGGTGGTGCGACCCGTACGCGCAAGCCAGGATAAGTTGCCGAAAGGAGGCGTTTCCATTCGTCAGCGGCGGACACAACGACGGCATCACGGCAGGCAACGGGCTACATAAGGAGGCATCGTTCGCCATTGGCGTCACTTGGTGGTAGCGACGACACACGGAGTGACGACTGAGCACGCGCTGCCTTTTCCTGCCGCAGATTGCCGTTTTCCGCAGCTGCAGTGGACGCTGAAGGTGGTGCGACCCGTACGCGCAAGCCAAGATAAGTTGCCGAAAGGAGGAGTTTCCATTCGTCAGCGGCGGACACAACGACGGCATCACGCCAGGCAACGGGCTACATGAGGCATCGTTCGCCGTTGGCGTCACATGGCGGTAGCGATGACACCCGGAGTGACGACTGAGAACGCGCTGCCTTTTTCCTGCCGCAGATCGCCGTTTTCCGCAGCTGCACTGGACGCCGAAGGTGGTGCGACCCGTACGCGCAAGCCAGGATAAGTTGCCGAAACGAGGCGTTTCCATTCGTCAGCGGCGGACACAACGACGGCATCACGACAGGCAACGGGCTACATAAGAAGGTATCGTTCGCCGTTGGCGTCACTTGGCAGTAGCGACGACACCCGGAGTGACGACTGAGCACGCGCTGACTTTTTCCTGCCGCAGATCGCCGTTTTCCGCAGCTGCACTGGACGCCGAAGGTTGTGCGACCCGTACGCGCAAGCCAGGATAAGTTGCCGAAAGGAGGCGTTTCCATTCGTCAGCGGCGGACACAACGACGGCATCACGGCAGGCAACGGGCTACATAAGGAGGCATCGTTCGCCGTTGGCGTCACTTGGCGGTAGCGACGACACCCGGAGTGACGACTGAGCACGCGCTGCCTTTTTCCTGCCGCAGATCGCCGTTTTCCGCAGCTGCACTGGACGCCGAAGGTGGTGCGACCCGTACGTGCAAGCCAGGATAAGTTGCCGAAAGGAGGCGTTTCCATTCGTCAGCGGCGGACACAACGACGGCATCACGGCAGGCAAAGGGCTACATAAGGAGGCATCGTTCGCCGTTGGCGTCACTTAGCGGTAGCGACGACACCCGGAGTGACGACTGAGCACGCGCTGCCTTTTTCCTGCCGCAGATCGCCGTTTTCCGCAGCTGCACTATACGGCGAAGGTGGTGCGATCCGTACGCGCAAGCCAGGATAAGTTGCCGAAAGGAGGCGTTTCCATTCGTCAGCGGCGGACACGACGACGGCATCACGGCAGGCAACGGGCTACATAAGGAGGCATCGTTCGCCGTTGGCGTCACTTGACGGTAGCGACGACACCCGGAGTGACGACTGAGCACGCGCTGCCTTTTTCCTGCCGCAGATCGCCGTTTTCCGCAGCTGCACTGGACGCCGAAGGTGGTGCGACCCGTACGCGCAAGCCAGGATAAGTTGCCGAAAGGAGGCGTTTCCATTCGTCAGCGGCGGACACAACGACGGCATCACGGCAGGCAAAGGGCTACATTAGGAGGCATCGTTCGCCGTTGGCGTCACTTGGCGGTAGCGACGACACCCGGAGTGACGACTGAGCACGCGCTGCCTTTTTCCTGCCGCAGATCGCCGTTTTCCGCAGCTGCACTGGACGCCGAAGGTGGTGCGACCCGTACGTGCAAGCCAGGATAAGTTGCCGAAATGAGGCGTTTCCATTCGTCAGCGGCGGACACAACGACGGCATCACGGCAGGCAACGGGCTACATAAGGAGGCATCGTTCGCCGTTGGCGTCACTTGGCGGTAGCGATGACACCCGGAGTGACGACTGAGCACGCGCTGCCTTTTTCCTGCCGCAGATCGCCGTTTTCCGCAGCTGCACTGGACGCCGAAGGTGGTGCGACCCGTACGCGCAAGACAGGATAAGTTGCCGAAAGGAGGCGTTTCCATTCGTCAGCGGCGGACACAACGACGGCATCACGGCAGGCAACGGGCTACATAAGGAGGCATCGTTCGCTGTTGGCGTCACTTGGTGGTAGCGACGACACCCGGAGTGACGACTGATCACGCGCTGCCTTTTTCCTGCCGCAGATCGCCGTTTTCCGCAGCTGCACTGGACGCCGAAGGTGGTGCGACCCGTACGCGCAAGCCAGGATAAGTTGCCGAAAGGAGGCGTTTCCATTCGTCAGCGGCGGACACAACGACGGCATCACGACAGGGAACGGGCTACATAAGAAGGCATCGTTCGCCGTTGGCGTCACTTGGCAGTAGCGACGACACCCGGAGTGACGACTGAGCACGCGCTGACTTTTTCCTGCCGCAGATCGCCGTTTTCCGCAGCTGCACTGGACGCCGAAGGTGGTGCGACCCGTACGCGCAAGCCAGGATAAGTTGCCGAAAGGAGGCGTTTCCATTCGTCAGCGGCGGACACAACCAAGGCATCACGGCAGGCAACGGGCTACATAAGGAGGCATCGTTCGCCGTTGGCGTCACTTGGCGGTAGCGACGACACCCGGAGTGACGACTGAGCACGCGCTGCCTTTTCCTGCCGCAGATCGCCGTTTTCCGCAGCTGCACTGGACGCCGAAGGTGGTGCGACCCGTACGCGCAAGCCAGGATAAGTTGCCGAAAGGAGGCGTTTCCATTCGTCAGCGGCGGACACAACGACGGCATCACGGCAGGCAAAGGGCTACATAAGGAGGCATCGTTCGCCGTTGGCGTCACTTGGCGGTAGCGACGACACCCGGAGTGACGACTGAGCACGCGCTGCCTTTTTCCTGCCGCAGATCGCCGTTTTCCGCAGCTGCACTGGACGCCGAAGGTGGTGCGACCCGTACGCGCAAGCCAGGATAAGTTGCCGAAAGGAGGCGTTTCCATTCGTCAGCGGCGGACACAACGACGGCATCACGGCTGGCAACGGGCTACATAAGGAGGCATCGTTCGCCGTTGGCGTCACTTGGCGGTAGCGACGACACCCGGAGTGACGACTGAGCACGCGCTGCCTTTTCCTGCCGCAGATCGCCGTTTTCCGCAGCTGCACTGGACGCCGAAGGTGGTGCGACCCGTACGCGCAAGCCAGGATAAGTTGCCGAAAGGAGGCGTTTCCATTCGTCAGCGGCGGACACAACGACGGCATCACGGCAGGCAAAGGGCTACATAAGGAGGCATCGTTCGCCATTGGCGTCACTTGGCGGTAGCGACGACACCCGGAGTGACGACTGAGCACGCGCTGCCTTTTTCCTGCCGCAGATCGCCGTTTTCTGCAGCTGCACTGGACGCCGAAGGTGGTGCGACCCGTACGCGCAAGCCAGGATAAGTTGCCGAAAGGAGGCGTTTCCATTCGTCAGCGGCGGACACAACAACGGCATCACGGCAGGCAGCGGGCTACATAAGGAGGCATCGTTCGCCGTTGGCGTCACTTGGCGGTAGCGACGACACCCCGGAGTGACGACTGAGCACGCGCTGCCTTTTTCCTGCCGCAGATCGCCGTTTTGCGCAGCTAAACGGGACGCCGAAGGTGGTGCGACCCGTACGCGCAAGCCAGGATAAGTTGCCGAAAGGAGGCGTTTCCATTCGTCAGCGGCGGACACAACGACGGCATCATGGCAGGCAACGATAGGGATGCATCGTTCGCTGTTGGCGTCACTTGGCGGTAGCGACGACACCCGGAGTGACGACTGAGCACGCGCTGCCTTTTTCCTGCCACAGATCGCCGTTTTCCGCAGCTGCACTGGACGCCGAAGGTGGTGCGACCCGTACGCGCAAGCCAGGATAAGTTGCCGAAAGGAGGCATTTCCATTCGTCAGCGGCGGACACAACGACGGCATCACGGCAGGCAACGGGCTACATAAGGAGGCATCGTTCGCCGTTGGCGTCACTTGGCGGTAGCGACGACACCCGGAGTGACGACTGAACACACGCTGCCTTTTTCCTGCCGCAGATCGCCGTTTTCCGCAGCTGCACTGGACGCCGAAGGTGGTGCGACCCGTACGCGCAAGCCAGGATAGGTTGCCGAAAGGAGGCGTTTCCATTCTTCAGCGGCGGACACAACGACGGCATCACGGCAGGCAAGGGCTACATAAGGAGGCATCGTTCGCCGTTTGCGTCACTTGACGGTAGCGATGACACCCGGAGTGACGACTGAGCACGCGCTGCCTTTTTCCTGCCGCAGATCGCCGTTTTCCGCAGCTGCACTGGACGCCGAAGGTGGTGCGACCCGTACGCGCAAGCCAGGATAGGTTGCCGAAAGGAGGCGTTTCCATTCTTCAGCGGCGGACACAACGACGGCATCACGGCAGGCAAGGGCTACATAAGGAGGCATCGTTCGCCGTTTGCGTCACTTGACGGTAGCGATGACACCCGGAGTGACGACTGAGCACGCGCTGCCTTTTTCCTGCCGCAGATCGCCGTTTTCCGCAGCTGCACTGGACGCCGAAGGTGGTGCGACCCTTACGCGCAAGCCAGGATAAGTTGCCGAAAGGAGGCGTTTCCATTCGTCAGCGGCGGACACAACGACGGCATCACGGCAGGTAACGGGCTACATAAGGAGGCATCGTTCGCCGTTGGCGTCACTTGGCGGTAGCGACGACACCCGGAGTGACGACTGAGCACGCGCTGCCTTTTCCCTGCCGCAGATCGCCGTTTTCCGCAGCAGCACTGGACGCCGAATTGGTGCGACCCGTACGCGCAAGCCAGGATAAGTTGCCGAAAGGAGGCGTTTCCATTAGGTAGCGGCGGACACAACGACGGCATCACGACAGGCAACGGGCTACATAAGGAGGCATCGTTCGCCGTTGGCGTCACTTGGCAGTAGCGACGACACCCGGAGAGACGACTGAGCACGCGCTGACTTTTTCCTGCCGCAGATCGCCGTTTTCCGCAGCTACACTGGACGCCGAAGGTGGTGCGACCCGTACGCGCAAGCCAGGATAAGTTGCCGAAAGGAGGCGTGTCCATTCGTCAGCGGCGGACACAACGACGGCATCACGGCAGGCCACGGGCTACATAAGGAGGCATCGTTCGCCGTTGGCGTCACTTGACGGTAGCGACGACACCCGGAGTGACGACTGAGCACGCGCTGCCTTTTTCCTGCCGCAGAACGCCGTTTTCCGCAGCTGCACTGGACGCCGAAGGTGGTGCGACCCGTACGCGCAAGCCAGGATAGGTTGCCGAAAGGAGGCGTTTCCATTCGTCAGCGGCGGACACAACGACGGCATCACGGCAGGCAAGGGCTACATAAGGAGGCATCGTTCGCCGTTTGCGTCACTTGACGGTAGCGACGACACCCGGAGTGACGACTGAGCACGCGCTGCCTTTTTCCTGCCGCAGATCGCCGTTTTCCGCAGCTGCACTGGACGCCGAAGGTGGTGCGACCCGTACGCGCAAGCCAGGATAAGTTGCCGAGAGGAGGCGTTTCCATTCGTCAGCGGCGGACACGACGGCATCACGGCAGGCAACGGGCTACATAAGGAGGCATCGTTCGCCGTTGGCGTCACTTGGCGGTAGCGACGACACCCGGAGTGACGACTGAGCACGCGCTGCCTTTTTCCTGCCGGAGATCGCCGTTTTGCGCAGCTGCACTGGACGCCGAAGGTGGTGCGACCCGTACGCGCAAGCCAGGATAAGTTGCCGAAAGGAGGTGTTTCCATTCGTCAGCGGCGGACACAACGACGGCATCACGGCAGGCAACGGGCTGCATAAGGAGGCATCGTTCGCCGTTGGCGTCACTTGGCAGTAGCGACATCCGGAGTGACGACTGAGCACGCGCTGACTTTTTCCTGCCGGAGATCGCCGTTTTGCGCAGCTGCACTGGACGCCGAAGGTGGTGAGACCCGTACGCGCAAGCCAGGATAAGTTGCCGAAAGGAGGCGTTTCCATTCGTCAGCGGCGGACACAACGACGGCATCACGGCAGGCAACGGGCTACATAAGGAGGCATCGTTCGCTGTTGGCGTCACTTGGCGGTAGCGACGACACCCGGAGTGACGACTGAGCACGCGCTGCCTTTTTCCTGCCGCAGATCGCCGTTTTCCGCAGCTGCACTGGACGCCGAAGGTGGTGCGACCCGTACGCGCAAGCCAGGATAAGTTGCCGAAAGGAGGCATTTCCATTCGTCAGCGGCGGACACAACGACGGCATCACGACAGGCAACGGGCTACATAAGGAGGCATCGTTCGCCGTTGGTGTCACTTGGCAGTAGCGACGACATCCGGAGTGACGACTGAGCACGCGCTGACTTTTTCCTGCCGCAGATCGCCGTTTTGCGCAGCTGCACTGGACGCCGAAGGTGGTGAGACCCGTACGCGCAAGCCAGGATAAGTTGCCGAAACGAGGCGTTTCCATTCGTCAGCGGCGGACACAACGACGGCATCACGACAGGCAACGGGCTACATAAGAAGGTATCGTTCGCCGTTGGCGTCACTTGGCAGTAGCGACGACACCCGGAGTGACGACTGAGCACGCGCTGACTTTTTCCTGCCGCAGATCGCCGTTTTCCGCAGCTGCACTGGACGCCGAAGGTTGTGCGACCCGTACGCGCAAGCCAGGATAAGTTGCCGAAAGGAGGCGTTTCCATTCGTCAGCGGCGGACACAACGACGGCATCACGGCAGGCAACGGGCTACATAAGGAGGCATCGTTCGCCGTTGGCGTCACTTGGCGGTAGCGACGACACCCGGAGTGACGACTGAGCACGCGCTGCCTTTTTCCTGCCGCAGATCGCCGTTTTCCGCAGCTGCACTGGACGCCGAAGGTGGTGCGACCCGTACGTGCAAGCCAGGATAAGTTGCCGAAAGGAGGCGTTTCCATTCGTCAGCGGCGGACACAACGACGGCATCACGGCAGGCAAAGGGCTACATAAGGAGGCATCGTTCGCCGTTGGCGTCACTTAGCGGTAGCGACGACACCCGGAGTGACGACTGAGCACGCGCTGCCTTTTTCCTGCCGCAGATCGCCGTTTTCCGCAGCTGCACTATACGGCGAAGGTGGTGCGATCCGTACGCGCAAGCCAGGATAAGTTGCCGAAAGGAGGCGTTTCCATTCGTCAGCGGCGGACACGACGACGGCATCACGGCAGGCAACGGGCTACATAAGGAGGCATCGTTCGCCGTTGGCGTCACTTGACGGTAGCGACGACACCCGGAGTGACGACTGAGCACGCGCTGCCTTTTTCCTGCCGCAGATCGCCGTTTTCCGCAGCTGCACTGGACGCCGAAGGTGGTGCGACCCGTACGCGCAAGCCAGGATAAGTTGCCGAAAGGAGGCGTTTCCATTCGTCAGCGGCGGACACAACGACGGCATCACGGCAGGCAAAGGGCTACATTAGGAGGCATCGTTCGCCGTTGGCGTCACTTGGCGGTAGCGACGACACCCGGAGTGACGACTGAGCACGCGCTGCCTTTTTCCTGCCGCAGATCGCCGTTTTCCGCAGCTGCACTGGACGCCGAAGGTGGTGCGACCCGTACGTGCAAGCCAGGATAAGTTGCCGAAATGAGGCGTTTCCATTCGTCAGCGGCGGACACAACGACGGCATCACGGCAGGCAACGGGCTACATAAGGAGGCATCGTTCGCCGTTGGCGTCACTTGGCGGTAGCGATGACACCCGGAGTGACGACTGAGCACGCGCTGCCTTTTTCCTGCCGCAGATCGCCGTTTTCCGCAGCTGCACTGGACGCCGAAGGTGGTGCGACCCGTACGCGCAAGACAGGATAAGTTGCCGAAAGGAGGCGTTTCCATTCGTCAGCGGCGGACACAACGACGGCATCACGGCAGGCAACGGGCTACATAAGGAGGCATCGTTCGCTGTTGGCGTCACTTGGTGGTAGCGACGACACCCGGAGTGACGACTGATCACGCGCTGCCTTTTTCCTGCCGCAGATCGCCGTTTTCCGCAGCTGCACTGGACGCCGAAGGTGGTGCGACCCGTACGCGCAAGCCAGGATAAGTTGCCGAAAGGAGGCGTTTCCATTCGTCAGCGGCGGACACAACGACGGCATCACGACAGGGAACGGGCTACATAAGAAGGCATCGTTCGCCGTTGGCGTCACTTGGCAGTAGCGACGACACCCGGAGTGACGACTGAGCACGCGCTGACTTTTTCCTGCCGCAGATCGCCGTTTTCCGCAGCTGCACTGGACGCCGAAGGTGGTGCGACCCGTACGCGCAAGCCAGGATAAGTTGCCGAAAGGAGGCGTTTCCATTCGTCAGCGGCGGACACAACCAAGGCATCACGGCAGGCAACGGGCTACATAAGGAGGCATCGTTCGCCGTTGGCGTCACTTGGCGGTAGCGACGACACCCGGAGTGACGACTGAGCACGCGCTGCCTTTTCCTGCCGCAGATCGCCGTTTTCCGCAGCTGCACTGGACGCCGAAGGTGGTGCGACCCTAACGCGCAAGCCAGGATAAGTTGCCGAAAGGAGGCGTTTCCATTCGTCAGCGGCGGACACAACGACGGCATCACGGCAGGCAACGGGCTACATAAGGAGGCATAGTTCGCCGTTGGCGTCACTTGACGGTAGCGACGACACCCGGAGTGACGACTGAGCACGCGCTGCCTTTTTCCTGCCGCAGATCACCGTTTTCCGCAGCTGCACTGGACGCCGAAGGTGGTGCGACCCGTACGCGCAAGCCAGGATAAGTTGCCGAAACGAGGCGTTTCCATTCGTCAGCGGCGGACACAACGATGGCATCACGACAGGCAACGGGCTACATAAGGAGGCATCGTTCGCCGTTGGCGTCACTTGGCAGTAGCGACGACACCCGGAGTGACGACTGAGCACGCGCTGACTTTTTCCTGCCGCAGATCGCCGTTTTCCGCAGCTGCACTGGACGCCGAAGGTGGTGCGACCCGTACGCGCAAGCCAGGATAAGTTGCCGAAAGGAGGCGTTTCCATTCGTCAGCGGCGGACACAACGACGGCATCACGGCAGGCAAAGGGCTACATAAGGAGGCATCGTTCGCCGTTGGCGTCACTTGGCGGTAGCGACGACACCCGGAGTGACGACTGAGCACGCGCTGCCTTTTTCCTGCCGCAGATCGCCGTTTTCCGCAGCTGCACTGGACGCCGAAGGTGGTGCGACCCGTACGCGCAAGCCAGGATAAGTTGCCGAAAGGAGGCGTTTCCATTCGTCAGCGGCGGACACAACGACGGCATCACGGCTGGCAACGGGCTACATAAGGAGGCATCGTTCGCCGTTGGCGTCACTTGGCGGTAGCGACGACACCCGGAGTGACGACTGAGCACGCGCTGCCTTTTCCTGCCGCAGATCGCCGTTTTCCGCAGCTGCACTGGACGCCGAAGGTGGTGCGACCCGTACGCGCAAGCCAGGATAAGTTGCCGAAAGGAGGCGTTTCCATTCGTCAGCGGCGGACACAACGACGGCATCACGGCAGGCAAAGGGCTACATAAGGAGGCATCGTTCGCCATTGGCGTCACTTGGCGGTAGCGACGACACCCGGAGTGACGACTGAGCACGCGCTGCCTTTTTCCTGCCGCAGATCGCCGTTTTCTGCAGCTGCACTGGACGCCGAAGGTGGTGCGACCCGTACGCGCAAGCCAGGATAAGTTGCCGAAAGGAGGCGTTTCCATTCGTCAGCGGCGGACACAACGACGGCATCACGGCAGGCAGCGGGCTACATAAGGAGGCATCGTTCGCCGTTGGCGTCACTTGGCGGTAGCGACGACACCCCGGAGTGACGACTGAGCACGCGCTGCCTTTTTCCTGCCGCAGATCGCCGTTTTGCGCAGCTAAACGGGACGCCGAAGGTGGTGCGACCCGTACGCGCAAGCCAGGATAAGTTGCCGAAAGGAGGCGTTTCCATTCGTCAGCGGCGGACACAACGACGGCATCATGGCAGGCAACGATAGGGATGCATCGTTCGCTGTTGGCGTCACTTGGCGGTAGCGACGACACCCGGAGTGACGACTGAGCACGCGCTGCCTTTTTCCTGCCACAGATCGCCGTTTTCCGCAGCTGCACTGGACGCCGAAGGTGGTGCGACCCGTACGCGCAAGCCAGGATAAGTTGCCGAAAGGAGGCATTTCCATTCGTCAGCGGCGGACACAACGACGGCATCACGGCAGGCAACGGGCTACATAAGGAGGCATCGTTCGCCGTTGGCGTCACTTGGCGGTAGCGACGACACCCGGAGTGACGACTGAACACACGCTGCCTTTTTCCTGCCGCAGATCGCCGTTTTCCGCAGCTGCACTGGACGCCGAAGGTGGTGCGACCCGTACGCGCAAGCCAGGATAGGTTGCCGAAAGGAGGCGTTTCCATTCTTCAGCGGCGGACACAACGACGGCATCACGGCAGGCAAGGGCTACATAAGGAGGCATCGTTCGCCGTTTGCGTCACTTGACGGTAGCGATGACACCCGGAGTGACGACTGAGCACGCGCTGCCTTTTTCCTGCCGCAGATCGCCGTTTTCCGCAGCTGCACTGGACGCCGAAGGTGGTGCGACCCTTACGCGCAAGCCAGGATAAGTTGCCGAAAGGAGGCGTTTCCATTCGTCAGCGGCGGACACAACGACGGCATCACGGCAGGTAACGGGCTACATAAGGAGGCATCGTTCGCCGTTGGCGTCACTTGGCGGTAGCGACGACACCCGGAGTGACGACTGAGCACGCGCTGCCTTTTCCCTGCCGCAGATCGCCGTTTTCCGCAGCAGCACTGGACGCCGAATTGGTGCGACCCGTACGCGCAAGCCAGGATAAGTTGCCGAAAGGAGGCGTTTCCATTAGGTAGCGGCGGACACAACGACGGCATCACGACAGGCAACGGGCTACATAAGGAGGCATCGTTCGCCGTTGGCGTCACTTGGCAGTAGCGACGACACCCGGAGAGACGACTGAGCACGCGCTGACTTTTTCCTGCCGCAGATCGCCGTTTTCCGCAGCTACACTGGACGCCGAAGGTGGTGCGACCCGTACGCGCAAGCCAGGATAAGTTGCCGAAAGGAGGCGTGTCCATTCGTCAGCGGCGGACACAACGACGGCATCACGGCAGGCCACGGGCTACATAAGGAGGCATCGTTCGCCGTTGGCGTCACTTGACGGTAGCGACGACACCCGGAGTGACGACTGAGCACGCGCTGCCTTTTTCCTGCCGCAGAACGCCGTTTTCCGCAGCTGCACTGGACGCCGAAGGTGGTGCGACCCGTACGCGCAAGCCAGGATAGGTTGCCGAAAGGAGGCGTTTCCATTCGTCAGCGGCGGACACAACGACGGCATCACGGCAGGCAAGGGCTACATAAGGAGGCATCGTTCGCCGTTTGCGTCACTTGACGGTAGCGACGACACCCGGAGTGACGACTGAGCACGCGCTGCCTTTTTCCTGCCGCAGATCGCCGTTTTCCGCAGCTGCACTGGACGCCGAAGGTGGTGCGACCCGTACGCGCAAGCCAGGATAAGTTGCCGAGAGGAGGCGTTTCCATTCGTCAGCGGCGGACACGACGGCATCACGGCAGGCAACGGGCTACATAAGGAGGCATCGTTCGCCGTTGGCGTCACTTGGCGGTAGCGACGACACCCGGAGTGACGACTGAGCACGCGCTGCCTTTTTCCTGCCGGAGATCGCCGTTTTGCGCAGCTGCACTGGACGCCGAAGGTGGTGCGACCCGTACGCGCAAGCCAGGATAAGTTGCCGAAAGGAGGTGTTTCCATTCGTCAGCGGCGGACACAACGACGGCATCACGGCAGGCAACGGGCTGCATAAGGAGGCATCGTTCGCCGTTGGCGTCACTTGGCAGTAGCGACATCCGGAGTGACGACTGAGCACGCGCTGACTTTTTCCTGCCGGAGATCGCCGTTTTGCGCAGCTGCACTGGACGCCGAAGGTGGTGAGACCCGTACGCGCAAGCCAGGATAAGTTGCCGAAAGGAGGCGTTTCCATTCGTCAGCGGCGGACACAACGACGGCATCACGGCAGGCAACGGGCTACATAAGGAGGCATCGTTCGCTGTTGGCGTCACTTGGCGGTAGCGACGACACCCGGAGTGACGACTGAGCACGCGCTGCCTTTTTCCTGCCGCAGATCGCCGTTTTCCGCAGCTGCACTGGACGCCGAAGGTGGTGCGACCCGTACGCGCAAGCCAGGATAAGTTGCCGAAAGGAGGCATTTCCATTCGTCAGCGGCGGACACAACGACGGCATCACGACAGGCAACGGGCTACATAAGGAGGCATCGTTCGCCGTTGGTGTCACTTGGCAGTAGCGACGACATCCGGAGTGACGACTGAGCACGCGCTGACTTTTTCCTGCCGCAGATCGCCGTTTTGCGCAGCTGCACTGGACGCCGAAGGTGGTGAGACCCGTACGCGCAAGCCAGGATAAGTTGCCGAAAGGAGGCGTTTCCATTCGTCAGCGGCGGACACAACGACGGCATCACGGCAGGCAACGGGCTACATAAGGAGGCATCGTTCGCCGTTGGCGTCACTTGGCGGTAGCGACGACACCCGGAGTGACGACTGAGCACGCGCTGCCTTTTTCCTGCCGCAGATCGCCGTTTTCCGCAGCTGCACTGGACGCCGAAGGTGGTGCGACCCGTACGCGCAAGCCAGGATAAGTTGCCGAAAGGAGGCGTTTCCATTCGTCAGCGGCGGACACAACGACGGCATCACGGCAGGCAACGGGCTACATAAGGAGGCATCGTTCGCCGTTGGTGTCACTTGGCAGTAGCGACGACACCCGGAGTGACGACTGAGCACGCGCTGCCTTTTTCCTGCCGCAGATCGCCGTTTTCCGCAGCTGCACTGGACGCCGAAGGTGGTGCGACCCGTACGCACAAGCCAGGATGAGTTGCCGGAAGGAGGCGTTTCCATTCGTCAGCGGCGGACACAACGACGGCATCACGGCAGGCAACGGGCTACATAAGGAGGCATCGTTCGCCGTTGGCGTCACATGGCGGTAGCGATGACACCCGGAGTGACGACTGAGCAGGCGCTGCCTTTTCCTGCCGCAGATCGCCGTTTTCCGCAGCTGCACTGGACGCCGAAGGTGGTGCGACCCGTACGCGCAAGCCAGGATAGGTTGCCGAAAGGAGGCGTTTCCATTCTTCAGCGGCGGACACAACGACGGCATCACGGCAGGCAAGGGCTACATAAGGAGGCATCGTTCGCCGTTTGCGTCACTTGACGGTAGCGACGACACCCGGAGTGACGACTGAGCACGCGCTGCCTTTTTCCTGCCGCAGATCGCCGTTTTCCGCAGCTGCACTGGACGCCGAAGGTGGTGCGACCCGTACGCGCAAGCCAGGATAAGTTGCCGAGAGGAGGCGTTTCCATTCGTCAGCGGCGGACACAACGACGGCATCACGGCAGGCAACGGGCTACATAAGGAGGCATCGTTCGCCGTTGGCGTCACTTGGCGGTAGCGACGACACCCGGAGTGACGACTGAGCACGCGCTGCCTTTTTCCTGCCGGAGATCGCCGTTTTGCGAAGCTGCACTGGACGCCGAAGGTGGTGCGACCCATACGCGCAAGCCAGGATAAGTTGCCGAAAGGAGGTGTTTCCATTCGTCAGCGGCGGACACAACGACGGCATCACGGCAGGCAACGGGCTGCATAAGGAGGCATCGTTCGCCGTTGGCGTCACTTGGCAGTAGCGACATCCGGAGTGACGACTGAGCACGCGCTGACTTTTTCCTGCCGGAGATCGCCGTTTTGCGCAGCTGCACTGGACGCCGAAGGTGGTGAGACCCGTACGCGCAAGCCAGGATAAGTTGCCGAAAGGAGGCGTTTCCATTCGTCAGCGGCGGACACAACGACGGCATCACGGCAGGCAACGGGCTACATAAGGAGGCATCGTTCGCTGTTGGCGTCACTTGGCGGTAGCGACGACACCCGGAGTGACGACTGAGCACGCGCTGCCTTTTTCCTGCCGCAGATCGCCGTTTTCCGCAGCTGCACTGGACGCCGAAGGTGGTGCGACCCGTACGCGCAAGCCAGGATAAGTTGCCGAAAGGAGGCATTTCCATTCGTCAGCGGCGGACACAACGACGGCATCACGACAGGCAACGGGCTACATAAGGAGGCATCGTTCGCCGTTGGTGTCACTTGGCAGTAGCGACGACATCCGGAGTGACGACTGAGCACGCGCTGACTTTTTCCTGCCGCAGATCGCCGTTTTGCGCAGCTGCACTGGACGCCGAAGGTGGTGAGACCCGTACGCGCAAGCCAGGATAAGTTGCCGAAAGGAGGCGTTTCCATTCGTCAGCGGCGGACACAACGACGGCATCACGGCAGGCAACGGGCTACATAAGGAGGCATCGTTCGCCGTTGGCGTCACTTGGCGGTAGCGACGACACCCGGAGTGACGACTGAGCACGCGCTGCCTTTTTCCTGCCGCAGATCGCCGTTTTCCGCAGCTGCACTGGACGCCGAAGGTGGTGCGACCCGTACGCGCAAGCCAGGATAAGTTGCCGAAAGGAGGCGTTTCCATTCGTCAGCGGCGGACACAACGACGGCATCACGGCAGGCAACGGGCTACATAAGGAGGCATCGTTCGCCGTTGGTGTCACTTGGCAGTAGCGACGACACCCGGAGTGACGACTGAGCACGCGCTGCCTTTTTCCTGCCGCAGATCGCCGTTTTCCGCAGCTGCACTGGACGCCGAAGGTATTGCGACCCGTACGCACAAGCCAGGATGAGTTGCCGAAAGGAGGCGTTTCCATTCGTCAGCGGCGGACACAACGACGGCATCACGGCAGGCAACGGGCTACATAAGGAGGCATCGTTCGCCGTTGGCGTCACATGGCGGTAGCGATGACACCCGGAGTGACGACTGAGCACGCGCTGCCTTTTCCTGCCGCAGATCGCCGTTTTCCGCAGCTGCACTGGACGCCGAAGGTGGTGCGACCCGTACGCGCAAGCCAGGATAAGTTGCCGAAAGGAGGCGTTTCCATTCGTCAGCGGCGGACACAACGACGGCATCACGACAGGCAACGGGCTACATAAGGTGGCATCGTTCGCCGTTGGCGTCACTTGGCAGTAGCGACGACACCCGGAGTGACGACTGAGCACGCGCTCACTTTTTCCTGCCGCAGATCGCCGTTTTCCGCAGCTGCACTGGACGCCGAAGGTGGTGCGACCCGTACGCGCAAGCCAGGATAAGTTGCCGAAAGGAGGCGTTTCCATTCGTCAGCGGCGGACACAACGACGGCATCACGGCAGGCAACGGGCTACATAAGGAGGCATCGTTCGCCGTTGGCGTCACTTGACGGTAGCGACGACACCCGGAGTGACGACTGAGCACGCGCTGCCTTTTTCCTGCCGCAGATCGCCGTTTTCCGCAGCTGCACTGGACGCCGAAGGTGGTGCGACCCGTACGCGCAAGCCAGGATAAGTTGCCGAAAGGAGGCGTTTCCATTCGTCAGCGGCGGCCACAACGACGGCATCACGGCAGGCAACGGGCTACATAAGGAGGCATCGTTCGCCGTTGGCGTCACTTGGCGGTAGCGACGACACCCGGAGTGACGACTTAGCACGCGCTGCCTTTTCCTGCCGCAGATCGCCGTTTTCCGCAGCTGCACTGGACGCCGAAGGTGGTGCGACCCGTACGCGCAAGCCAAGATAAGCTGCCGAAAAGAGGAGTTTCCATTCGTCAGTGGCGGACACAACGACGGCATCACGGCAGGCAACGGGCTACATAAGGAGGCATCGTTCGCTGTTGGCGTCACTTGGCGGTAGCGACGACACCCTGAGTGACGACTTAGCACGCGCTGCCTTTTTCCTGCCGCAGATCGCCGTTTTCCGCAGCTGCACTGGACGCCGAAGGTGGTGCGACCCGTACGCGCAAGCCAGGATAAGGGCACAGGGTAAGGCGAAATTTTGAAAAAATGACTTTTTGTTTTTCTTCGCAATTAGGGAAGTTCAATTCCTTGTGCACATTTTCCTTATTCACACTTGCCTTAAAACATCTTATTCCTTGTTAAAAATCAGTTTTCCCGTAAGCAAGTACTTAGTGCCCACATCCTCTTAAGAATGTTCTCAGGGTTTATTGTCATTTTTTTTTCATCAAAAAACTTCCAGTTTCAGATCAAAATGGTTTTCTGGAACCAGCTGTATTAAGAAATTGCATAGCAACCATTGCAGAGCTGATTTTTCAGTGAGGGCAATCCCAAGACCCTGTTGCACGTTTTTTCCACATTTGACCTTCGAAGCTGCGAACAAAAAACATATTTTTTGGGCTTCACACTCTAATGATTGTAACATTGGATGCTGTTCTTTTATTAAATGATGAAGCAACGCATGAGCCAGCATTTTGAAATCATCCAGACCAAAACCTGGAAGCAACACCACCATTAAGTGGCTTAAAGAGGTTGACCACAAGCAAAATACTTTGTGAGCAGATCTGTACAATGGTGCACAAAATAGCCAAGGAAGGACAGACGACCGGGTGAAAAGCAAAAAAATGACTTTGGCAGTGATTATGAAGGTGGTGCTTTTTAAATAAATGGCTCCAGTGGTGTTTTTGGCAAAAAAGTATTGTTTTTAACCTCTTTTTTTACTTTAAACTCAATTATCTCAAAACAATGTTTTTTCTTACATAGGTACCATTATTTCCTATATCGTTCACGATAACGAGCTGATTTTTTCCCCGGTCATCTACATAACGTTTCACACCTGCTGTACTAGAATTGAAAGTATGCACGCAACAGTTTTTTTGTTACACAATTTTTAATGCTAAAATAATGCCAAAATTTAGGTACTAACAGACAAAAATTATAAAAAACTGAAATTTTTAAGGATGTTCATATTTCTAGTACAGTTAAAATAGCACAAAATTTGAAAGAAAATGATATATACGTTATGTAGATACCTTTATTATATGCTGAGAAAAATGTACCTCAAAATGGCCAAAAATGCATGGAAAGTATAGGGCCTACCCTGTGCCCAAGTTGCCGAAAGGAGGCGTTTCCATTCGTCAGCGGGGGACAACACGACGGCATCACGACAGGCAACGGGCTACATAAGAAGGCATCGTTCGCCGTTGGCGTCACTTGGCAGTAGCGACGACACCCGGAGTGACGACTGAGCACGCGCTGACTTTTTCCTGCCGCACGCCGAAGGTGGTGCGACCCGTACGCGCAAGCCAGGATAAGTTGCCGAAAGGAGGCGTTTCCATTCGTCAGCGGCGGACACAACGACGGCATCACGGCAGGCAACGGGCTACATAAGGAGGCATCGTTCGCCGTTGGCGTCACTTGGCGGTAGCGACGACACCCGGAGTGACGACTGAGCACGCGCTGCCTTTTCCTGCCGCAGATCGCCGTTTTCCGCAGCTGCACTGGACGCCGAAGGTGGTGCGACCCGTACGCGCAAGCCAAGATAAGTTGCCGAAAGGAGGAGTTTCCATTCGTCAGCGGCGGACACAATGACGGCATCACGGCAGGCAACGGGCTACATAAGGAGGCATCGTTCGCCGTTGGCGTCACATGGCGGTAGCGATGACACCCGGAGTGACGACTGAGCACGCGCTGCCTTTTTCCTGCCGCAGATCGCCGTTTTCCGCAGCTGCACTGGACGCCGAAGGTGGTGCGACCCGTACGCGCAAGCCAGGATAAGTTGCCGAAAGGAGGCGTTTCCATTCGTCAGCGGCGGACACAACGACGGCATCACGACAGGCAACGGGCTACATAAGGAGGCATCGTTTGCTGTTGGCGTCACTTGGCAGCAGCGACGACACCCGGAGTGACGACTGAGCACGCGCTGACTTTTTCCTGCCGCAGATCGCCGTTTTCCGCAGCTGCACTGGACGCCGAAGGTGGTGCGACCCGTACGCGCAAGCCAGGATAAGTTGCCGAAAGGAGGCGTTTCCATTCGTCAGCGGTGGACACAACGACGGCATCACGGCAGGCAACGGGCTACATAAGGAGGCATCGTTCGCTGTTGGCGTCACTTGGCGGTAGCGACGACACCCGGAGTGACGACTGAGCACGCGCTGCCTTTTTCCTGCCGCAGAACGCAGTTTTCCGCAGCTGCACTGGACGCCGAAGGTGGTGCGACCCGTACGCGCAAGCCAGGATAAGTTGCCGAAAGGAGGCGTTTCCATTCGTCAGCGGGGGACACAACGACGGCATCACGACAGGCAACGGGCTACATAAGAAGGCATCGTTCGCCGTTGGCGTCACTTGGCAGTAGCGACGACACCCGGAGTGACGACTGAGCACGCGCTGACTTTTTCCTGCCGCAGATCGCCGTTTTCCGCAGCTGCACTGGACGCCGAAGGTGGTGCGACCCGTACGCGCAAGCCAGGATAAGTTGCCGAAAGGAGGCGTTTCCATTCGTCAGCGGCGGACACAACGACAGCATCACGGCAGGCAACGGGCTACATAAGGAGGCATCGTTCGCCGTTGGCGTCACTTGGCGGTAGCGACGACACCCGGAGTGACGACTGAGCACGCGCTGCCTTTTCCTGCCGCAGATCGCCGTTTTCCGCAGCTGCACTGGACGCCGAAGGTGGTGCGACCCGTACGCGCAAGCCAGGATAAGTTGCCGAAAGGAGGCGTTTCCATTCGTCAGCGCGGACACAACGACGGCATCACGGCAGGCAACGGGCTACATAAGGAGGCATCGTTCGCCGTTGGCGTCACTTGGCGGTAGCGACGACACCCGGAGTGACGACTGAGCACGCGCTGCCTTTTCCTGCCGCAGATCGCCGTTTTCCGCAGCTGCACTGGACGCCGAAGGTGGTGCGACCCGTACGCGCAAGCCAAGATAAGTTGCCGAAAGGAGGAGTTTCCATTCGTCAGCGGCGGACACAACGACGGCATCACGGCAGGCAACGGGCTACATAAGGAGGCATCGTTCGCCGTTGGCGTCACATGGCGGTAGCGATGACACCCGGAGTGACGACTGAGCACGCGCTGCCTTTTTCCTGCCGCAGATCGCCGTTTTCCGCAGCTGCACTGGACGCCGAAGGTGGTGCGACCCGTACGCGCAAGCCAGGATAAGTTACCGAAAGGAGGCGTTTCCATTCGTCAGCGGCGGACACAACGACGGCGTCACGACAGGCAACGGGCTACATAAGGAGGCATCGTTCGCCGTTGGCGTCACTTGGCAGTAGCGACGACACCCGGAGTGACGACTGAGCACGCGCTGACTTTTTCCTGCCGCAGATCGCCGTTTTCCGCAGCTGCACTGGACGCCGAAGGTGGTGCGACCCGTACGCGCAAGCCAGGATAAGTTGCCGAAAGGAGGCGTTTCCATTCGTCAGCGGCGGACACAACGACGGCATCACGGCCGGCAACGGGCTACATAAGGAGGCATCGTTCGCCGTTGGCGTCACTTGGCGGTAGCGACGACACCCGGAGTGACGACTGAGCACGCGCTGCCTTTTCCTGCCGCAGATCGCCGTTTTCCGCAGCTGCACTGGACGCCGAAGGTGGTACGACCCGTACGCGCAAGCCAGGATAAGTTGCCGAAAGGAGGCGTTTCCATTCGTCAGCGGCGGACACAACGACGGCATCACGGCAGGCAAAGGGCTACATAAGGAGGCATCGTTCGCCATTGGCGTCACTTGGCGGTAGCGCCGACACCCGGAGTGACGACTGAGCACGCGCTGCCTTTTTCCTGCCGCAGATCGCCGTTTTCTGCAGCTGCACTGGACGCCGAAGGTGGTGCGACCCGTACGCGCAAGCCAGGATAAGTTGCCGAAAGGAGGCGTTTCCATTCGTCAGCGGCGGACACAACGACGGCATCACGGCAGGCAGCGGGCTACATAAGGAGGCATCGTTCGCCGTTGGCGTCACTTGGCGGTAGCGACGACACCCGGAGTGACGACTGAGCACGCGCTGCCTTTTTCCTGCCGCAGATCGCCGTTTTCCGCAGCTAAACGGGACGCCGAAGGTGGTGCGACCCGTACGCGCAAGCCAGGATAAGTTGCCGAAAGGAGGCGTTTCCATTCGTCAGCGGCGGACACAACGACGGCATCACGGCAGGCAACGGGCTACATAAGGAGGCATCGTTCGCCGTTGGCGTCACTTGGCGGTAGCGACGACACCCGGAGTGACGACTGAACACGCGCTGCCTTTTTCCTGCCGCAGATCGCCGTTTTCCGCAGCTGCACTGGACGCCGAAGGTGGTGCGACCCGTACGCGCAAGCCAGGATAGGTTGCCGAAAGGAGGCGTTTCCATTCTTCAGCGGCGGACACAACGACGGCATCACGGCAGGCAAGGGCTACATAAGGAGGCATCGTTCGCCGTTTGCGTCACTTGACGGTAGCGATGACACCCGGAGTGACGACTGAGCACGCGCTGCCTTTTTCCTGCCGCAGATCGCCGTTTTCCGCAGCTGCACTGGACGCCGAAGGTGGTGCGACCCTTACGCGCAAGCCAGGATAAGTTGCCGAAAGGAGGCGTTTCCATTCGTCAGCGACGGACACAACGACGGCATCACGGCAGGCAACGGGCTACATAAGGAGGCATCGTTCGCCGTTGGCGTCACTTGGCGGTAGCGACGACACCCGGAGTGACGACTCAGCACGCGCTGCCTTTTCCCTGCCGCAGATTGCCGTTTTCCGCAGCTGCACTGGACGCCGAATTGGTGCGACCCGTACGCGCAAGCCAGGATAAGTTGCCGAAAGGAGGCGTTTCCATTAGGTAGCGGCGGACACAACGACGGCATCACGACAGGCAACGGGCTACATAAGGAGGCATCGTTCGCCGTTGGCGTCACATGGCAGTAGCGACGACACCCGGAGAGACGACTGAGCACGGGCTGACTTTTTCCTGCCGCAGATCGCCGTTTTCCGCAGCTACACTGGACGCCGAAGGTGGTGCGACCCGTACGCGCAAGCCAGGATAAGTTGCCGAAAGGAGGCGTTTCCATTCGTCAGCGGCGGACACAACGACGGCATCACGGCAGGCCACGGGCTACATAAGGAGGCATCGTTCGCCGTTGGCGTCACTTGACGGTAGCGACGACACCCGGAGTGACGACTGAGCACGCGCTGCCTTTTTCCTGCCGCAGATCGCCGTTTTCCGCAGCTGCACTGGACGCCGAAGGTGGTGCGACCCGTACGCGCAAGCCAGGATAGGTTGCCGAAAGGAGGCGTTTCCATTCGTCAGCGGCGGACACAAGGACGGCATCACGGCAGGCAAGGGCTACATAAGGAGGCATCGTTCGCCGTTTGCGTCACTTGACGGTAGCGACGACACCCGGAGTGACGACTGAGCACGCGCTGCCTTTTTCCTGCCGCAGATCGCCGTTTTCCGCAGCTGCACTGGACGCCGAAGGTGGTGCGACCCGTACGCGCAAGCCAGGATAAGTTGCCGAGAGGAGGCGTTTCCATTCGTCAGCGGCGGACACAACGACGGCATCACGGCAGGCAACGGGCTACATAAGGAGGCATCGTTCGCCGTTGGCGTCACTTGGCGGTAGCGACGACACCCGGAGTGACGACTGAGCACGCGCTGCCTTTTTCCTGCCGGAGATCGTCGTTTTGCGCAGCTGCACTGGACGCCGAAGGTGGTGCGACCCGTACGCGCAAGCCAGGATAAGTTGCCGAAAGGAGGTGTTTCCATTCGTCAGCGGCGGACACAACGACGGCATCACGGCAGGCAACGGGCTGCATAAGGAGGCATCGTTCGCCGTTGGCGTCACTTGGCAGTAGCGACATCCGGAGTGACGACTGAGCACGCGCTGACTTTTTCCTGCCGGAGATCGCCGTTTTGCGCAGCTGCACTGGACGCCGAAGGTGGTGAGACCCGTACGCGCAAGCCAGGATAAGTTGCCGAAAGGAGGCGTTTCCATTCGTCAGCGGCGGACACAACGACGGCATCACGGCAGGCAACGGGCTACATAAGGAGGCATCGTTCGCTGTTGGCGTCACTTGGCGGTAGCGACGACACCCGGAGTGACGACTGAGCACGCGCTGCCTTTTTCCTGCCGCAGATCGCCGTTTTCCGCAGCTGCACTGGACGCCGAATTGGTGCGACCCGTACGCGCAAGCCAGGATAAGTTGCCGAAAGGAGGCGTTTCCATTAGGTAGCGGCGGACACAACGACGGCATCACGACAGGCAACGGGCTACATAAGGAGGCATCGTTCGCCGTTGGCGTCACTTGGCAGTAGCGACGACACCCGGAGAGACGACTGAGCACGCGCTGACTTTTTCCTGCCGCAGATCGCCGTTTTCCGCAGCTACACTGGACGCCGAAGGTGGTGCGACCCGTACGCGCAAGCCAGGATAAGTTGCCGAAAGGAGGCGTTTCCATTCGTCAGCGGCGGACACAACGACGGCATCACGGCAGGCCACGGGCTACATAAGGAGGCATCGTTCGCCGTTGGCGTCACTTGACGGTAGCGACGACACCCGGAGTGACGACTGAGCACGCGCTGCCTTTTTCCTGCCGCAGATCGCCGTTTTCCGCAGCTGCACTGGACGCCGAAGGTGGTGCGACCCGTACGCGCAAGCCAGGATAGGTTGCCGAAAGGAGGCGTTTCCATTCGTCAGCGGCGGACACAACGACGGCATCACGGCAGGCAAGGGCTACATAAGGAGGCATCGTTCGCCGTTTGCGTCACTTGACGGTAGCGACGACACCCGGAGTGACGACTGAGCACGCGCTGCCTTTTTCCTGCCGCAGATCGCCGTTTTCCGCAGCTGCACTGGACGCCGAAGGTGGTGCGACCCGTACGCGCAAGCCAGGATAAGTTGCCGAGAGGAGGCGTTTCCATTCGTCAGCGGCGGACACAACGACGGCATCACGGCAGGCAACGGGCTACATAAGGAGGCATCGTTCGCCGTTGGCGTCACATGGCGGTAGCGATGACACCCGGAGTGACGACTGAGCACGCGCTGCCTTTTTCCTGCCGCAGATCGCCGTTTTCCGCAGCTGCACTGGACGCCGAAGGTGGTGCGACCCGTACGCGCAAGCCAGGATAAGTTACCGAAAGGAGGCGTTTCCATTCGTCAGCGGCGGACACAACGACGGCGTCACGACAGGCAACGGGCTACTTAAGGAGGCATCGTTCGCCGTTGGCGTCACTTGGCAGTAGCGACGACACCCGGAGTGACGACTGAGCACGCGCTGACTTTTTCCTGCCGCAGATCGCCGTTTTCCGCAGCTGCACTGGACGCCGAAGGTGGTGCGACCCGTACGCGCAAGCCAGGATAAGTTGCCGAAAGGAGGCGTTTCCATTCGTCAGCGGCGGACACAACGACGGCATCACGGCAGGCAAAGGGCTACATAAGGAGGCATCGTTCGCCGTTGGCGTCACTTGGCGGTAGCGACGACACCCGGAGTGACGACTGAGCACGCGCTGCCTTTTTCCTGCCGCAGATCGCCGTTTTCCGCAGCTGCACTGGACGCCGAAGGTGGTGCGACCCGTACGCGCAAGCCAGGATAAGTTGCCGAAAGGAGGCGTTTCCATTCGTCAGCGGCGGACACAACGACGGCATCACGGCCAGCAACGGGCTACATAAGGAGGCATCGTTCGCCGTTGGCGTCACTTGGCGGTAGCGACGACACCCGGAGTGACGACTGAGCACGCGCTGCCTTTTCCTGCCGCAGATCGCCGTTTTCCGCAGCTGCACTGGACGCCGAAGGTGGTGCGACCCGTACGCGCAAGCCAGGATAAGTTGCCGAAAGGAGGCGTTTCCATTCGTCAGCGGCGGACACAACGACGGCATCACGGCAGGCAAAGGGCTACATAAGGAGGCATCGTTCGCCATTGGCGTCACTTGGCGGTAGCGCCGACACCCGGAGTGACGACTGAGCACGCGCTGCCTTTTTCCTGCCGCAGATCGCCGTTTTCTGCAGCTGCACTGGACGCCGAAGGTGGTGCGACCCGTACGCGCAAGCCAGGATAAGTTGCCGAAAGGAGGCGTTTCCATTCGTCAGCGGCGGACACAACGACGGCATCACGGCAGGCAGCGGGCTACATAAGGAGGCATCGTTCGCCGTTGGCGTCACTTGGCGGTAGCGACGACACCCGGAGTGACGACTGAGCACGCGCTGCCTTTTTCCTGCCGCAGATCGCCGTTTTCCGCAGCTAAACGGGACGCCGAAGGTGGTGCGACCCGTACGCGCAAGCCAGGATAAGTTGCCGAAAGGAGGCGTTTCCATTCGTCAGCGGCGGACACAACGACGGCATCACGGCAGGCAACGGGCTACATAAGGAGGCATCGTTCGCCGTTGGCGTCACTTGGCGGTAGCGACGACACCCGGAGTGACGACTGAACACGCGCTGCCTTTTTCCTGCCGCAGATCGCCGTTTTCCGCAGCTGCACTGGACGCCGAAGGTGGTGCGACCCGTACGCGCAAGCCAGGATAGGTTGCCGAAAGGAGGCGTTTCCATTCTTCAGCGGCGGACACAACGACGGCATCACGGCAGGCAAGGGCTACATAAGGAGGCATCGTTCGCCGTTTGCGTCACTTGACGGTAGCGATGACACCCGGAGTGACGACTGAGCACGCGCTGCCTTTTTCCTGCCGCAGATCGCCGTTTTCCGCAGCTGCACTGGACGCCGAAGGTGGTGCGACCCTTACGCGCAAGCCAGGATAAGTTGCCGAAAGGAGGCGTTTCCATTCGTCAGCGACGGACACAACGACGGCATCACGGCAGGCAACGGGCTACATAAGGAGGCATCGTTCGCCGTTGGCGTCACTTGGCGGTAGCGACGACACCCGGAGTGACGACTCAGCACGCGCTGCCTTTTCCCTGCCGCAGATTGCCGTTTTCCGCAGCTGCACTGGACGCCGAATTGGTGCGACCCGTACGCGCAAGCCAGGATAAGTTGCCGAAAGGAGGCGTTTCCATTAGGTAGCGGCGGACACAACGACGGCATCACGACAGGCAACGGGCTACATTAGGAGGCATCGTTCGCCGTTGGCGTCACATGGCAGTAGCGACGACACCCAGAGAGACGACTGAGCACGCGCTGACTTTTTCCTGCCGCAGATCGCCGTTTTCCGCAGCTACACTGGACGCCGAAGGTGGTGCGACCCGTACGCGCAAGCCAGGATAAGTTGCCGAAAGGAGGCGTTTCCATTCGTCAGCGGCGGACACAACGACGGCATCACGGCAGGCCACGGGCTACATAAGGAGGCATCGTTCGCCGTTGGCGTCACTTGACGGTAGCGACGACACCCGGAGTGACGACTGAGCACGCGCTGCCTTTTTCCTGCCGCAGATCGCCGTTTTCCGCAGCTGCACTGGACGCCGAAGGTGGTGCGACCCGTACGCGCAAGCCAGGATAGGTTGCCGTAAGGAGGCGTTTCCATTCGTCAGCGGCGGACACAACGACGGCATCACGGCAGGCAAGGGCTACATAAGGAGGCATCGTTCGCCGTTTGCGTCACTTGACGGTAGCGACGACACCCGGAGTGACGACTGAGCACGCGCTGCCTTTTTCCTGCCGCAGATCGCCGTTTTCCGCAGCTGCACTGGACGCCGAAGGTGGTGCGACCCGTACGCGCAAGCCAGGATAAGTTGCCGAGAGGAGGCGTTTCCATTCGTCAGCGGCGGACACAACGACGGCATCACGGCAGGCAACGGGCTACATAAGGAGGCATCGTTCGCCGTTGGCGTCACTTGGCGGTAGCGACGACACCCGGAGTGACGACTGAGCACGCGCTGCCTTTTTCCTGCCGGAGATCGTCGTTTTGCGCAGCTGCACTGGACGCCGAAGGTGGTGCGACCCGTACGCGCAAGCCAGGATAAGTTGCCGAAAGGAGGTGTTTCCATTCGTCAGCGGCGGACACAACGACGGCATCACGGCAGGCAACGGGCTGCATAAGGAGGCATCGTTCGCCGTTGGCGTCACTTGGCAGTAGCGACATCCGGAGTGACGACTGAGCACGCGCTGACTTTTTCCTGCCGGAGATCGCCGTTTTGCGCAGCTGCACTGGACGCCGAAGGTGGTGAGACCCGTACGCGCAAGCCAGGATAAGTTGCCGAAAGGAGGCGTTTCCATTCGTCAGCGGCGGACACAACGACGGCATCATGGCAGGCAACGGGCTACATAAGGAGGCATCGTTCGCTGTTGGCGTCACTTGGCGGTAGCGACGACACCCGGAGTGACGACTGAGCACGCGCTGCCTTTTTCCTGCCGCAGATCGCCGTTTTCCGCAGCTGCACTGGACGCCGAATTGGTGCGACCCGTACGCGCAAGCCAGGATAAGTTGCCGAAAGGAGGCGTTTCCATTAGGTAGCGGCGGACACAACGACGGCATCACGACAGGCAACGGGCTACATAAGGAGGCATCGTTCGCCGTTGGCGTCACTTGGCAGTAGCGACGACACCCGGAGAGACGACTGAGCACGCGCTGACTTTTTCCTGCCGCAGATCGCCGTTTTCCGCAGCTACACTGGACGCCGAAGGTGGTGCGACCCGTACGCGCAAGCCAGGATAAGTTGCCGAAAGGAGGCGTTTCCATTCGTCAGCGGCGGACAGAACGACGGCATCACGGCAGGCCACGGGCTACATAAGGAGGCATCGTTCGCCGTTGGCGTCACTTGACGGTAGCGACGACACCCGGAGTGACGACTGAGCACGCGCTGCCTTTTTCCTGCCGCAGATCGCCGTTTTCCGCAGCTGCACTGGACGCCGAAGGTGGTGCGACCCGTACGCGCAAGCCAGGATAGGTTGCCGAAAGGAGGCGTTTCCATTCGTCAGCGGCGGACACAACGACGGCATCACGGCAGGCAAGGGCTACATAAGGAGGCATCGTTCGCCGTTTGCGTCACTTGACGGTAGCGACGACACCCGGAGTGACGACTGAGCACGCGCTGCCTTTTTCCTGCCGCAGATCGCCGTTTTCCGCAGCTGCACTGGACGCCGAAGGTGGTGCGACCCGTACGCGCAAGCCAGGATAAGTTGCCGAGAGGAGGCGTTTCCATTCGTCAGCGGCGGACACAACGACGGCATCACGGCAGGCAACGGGCTACATAAGGAGGCATCGTTCGCCGTTGGCGTCACTTGGCGGTAGCGACGACACCCGGAGTGACGACTGAGCACGCGCTGCCTTTTTCCTGCCGGAGATCGCCGTTTTGCGCAGCTGCACTGGACGCCGAAGGTGGTGCGACCCGTACGCGCAAGCCAGGATAAGTTGCCGAAAGGAGGTGTTTCCATTCGTCAGCGGCGGACACAACGACGGCATCACGGCAGGCAACGGGCTGCATAAGGAGGCATCGTTCGCCGTTGGCGTCACTTGGCAGTAGCGACATCCGGAGTGACGACTGAGCACGCGCTGACTTTTTCCTGCCGGAGATCGCCGTTTTGCGCAGCTGCACTGGACGCCGAAGGTGGTGAGACCCGTACGCGCAAGCCAGGATAAGTTGCCGAAAGGAGGCGTTTCCATTCGTCAGTGGCGGACACAACGACGGCATCACGGCAGGCAACGGGCTACATAAGGAGGCATCGTTCGCTGTTGGCGTCACTTGGCGGTAGCGACGACACCCGGAGTGACGACTGAGCACGCGCTGCCTTTTTCCTGCCGCAGATCGCCGTTTTCCGCAGCTGCACTGGACGCCGAAGGTGGTGCGACCCGTACGCGCAAGCCAGGATAAGTTGCCGAAAGGAGGCATTTCCATTCGTCAGCGGCGGACACAACGACGGCATCACGACAGGCAACGGGCTACATAAGGAGGCATCGTTCGCCGTTGGTGTCACTTGGCAGTAGCGACGACATCCGGAGTGACGACTGAGCACGCGCTGACTTTTTCCTGCCGCAGATCGCCGTTTTGCGCAGCTGCACTGGACGCCGAAGGTGGTGAGACCCGTACGCGCAAGCCAGGATAAGTTGCCGAAAGGAGGCGTTTCCATTCGTCAGCGGCGGACACAACGACGGCATCACGGCAGGCAACGGGCTACATAAGGAGGCATCGTTCGCCGTTGGCGTCACTTGGCGGTAGCGACGACACCCGGAGTGACGACTGAGCACGCGCTGCCTTTTTCCTGCCGCAGATCGCCGTTTTCCGCAGCTGCACTGGACGCCGAAGGTGGTGCGACCCGTACGCGCAAGCCAGGATAAGTTGCCGAAAGGAGGCGTTTCCATTCGTCAGCGGCGGACACAACGACGGCATCACGGCAGGCAACGGGCTACATAAGGAGGCATCGTTCGCCGTTGGTGTCACTTGGCAGTAGCGACGACACCCGGAGTGACGACTGAGCACGCGCTGCCTTTTTCCTGCCGCAGATCGCCGTTTTCCGCAGCTGCACTGGACGCCGAAGGTGGTGCGACCCGTACGCACAAGCCAGGATGAGTTGCCGGAAGGAGGCGTTTCCATTCGTCAGCGGCGGACACAACGACGGCATCACGACAGGCAACGGGCTACATAAGGAGGCATCGTTCGCCGTTGGTGTCACTTGGCAGTAGCGACGACATCCGGAGTGATGACTGAGCACGCGCTGACTTTTTCCTGCCGCAGATCGCCGTTTTGCGCAGCTGCACTGGACGCCGAAGGTGGTGAGACCCGTACGCGCAAGCCAGGATAAGTTGCCGAAAAGAGGCGTTTCCATTCGTCAGCGGCGGACACAACGACGGCATCACGGCAGGCAACGGGCTACATAAGGAGGCATCGTTCGCCGTTGGCGTCACTTGGCGGTAGCGACGACACCCGGAGTGACGACTGAGCACGCGCTGCCTTTTTCCTGCCGCAGATCGCCGTTTTCCGCAGCTGCACTGGACGCCGAAGGTGGTGCGACCCGTACGCGCAAGCCAGGATAAGTTGCCGAAAGGAGGCGTTTCCATTCGTCAGCGGCGGACACAACGACGGCATCACGGCAGGCAACGGGGTACATAAGGAGGCATCGTTCGCCGTTGGTGTCACTTGGCAGTAGCGACGACACCCGGAGTGACGACTGAGCACGCGCTGCCTTTTTCCTGCCGCAGATCGCCGTTTTCCGCAGCTGCACTGGACGCCGAAGGTGGTGCGACCCGTACGCACAAGCCAGGATGAGTTGCCGAAAGGAGGCGTTTCCATTCGTCAGCGGCGGACACAACGACGGCATCACGGCAGGCAACGGGCTACATAAGGAGGCATCGTTCGCCGTTGGCGTCACATGGAGGTAGCGATGACACCCGGAGTGACGACTGAGCACGCGCTGCCTTTTCCTGCGGCAGATCGCCGTTTTCCGCAGCTGCACTGGACGCCGAAGGTGGTGCGACCCGTACGCGCAAGCCAGGATAAGTTGCCGAAAGGAGGCGTTTCCATTCGTCAGCGGCGGACACAACGACGGCATCACGACAGGCAACGGGCTACATAAGGTGGCATCGTTCGCCGTTGGCGTCACTTGGCAGTAGCGACGACACCCGGAGTGACGACTGAGCACGCGCTCACTTTTTCCTGCCGCAGATCGCCGTTTTCCGCAGCTGCACTGGACGCCGAAGGTGGTGCGACCCGTACGCGCAAGCCAGGATAAGTTGCCGAAAGGAGGCGTTTCCATTCGTCAGCGGCGGACACAACGACGGCATCACGGCAGGCAACGGGCTACATAAGGAGGCATCGTTCGCCGTTGGCGTCACTTGACGGTAGCGACGACACCCGGAGTGACGACTGAGCACGCGCTGCCTTTTTCCTGCCGCAGATCGCCGTTTTCCGCAGCTGCACTGGACGCCGAAGGTGGTGCGACCCGTACGCGCAAGCCAGGATAAGTTGCCGAAAGGAGGCGTTTCCATTCGTCAGCGGCGGACACAACGACGGCATCACGGCAGGCAACGGGCTACATAAGGAGGCATCGTTCGCCGTTGGCGTCACTTGGCGGTAGCGACGACACCCGGAGTGACGACTTAGCACGCGCTGCCTTTTCCTGCCGCAGATCGCCGTTTTCCGCAGCTGCACTGGACGCCGAAGGTGGTGCGACCCGTACGCGCAAGCCAAGATAAGCTGCCGAAAAGAGGAGTTTCCATTCGTCAGTGGCGGACACAACGACGGCATCACGGCAGGCAACGGGCTACATAAGGAGGCATCGTTCGCCGTTGGCGTCACTTGGCGGTAGCGACGACACCCGGAGTGACGACTGAGCACGCGCTGCCTTTTTCCTGCCGCAGATCGCCGTTTTCCGCAGCTGCACTGGACGCCGAAGGTGGTGCGACCCGTACGCGCAAGCCAGGATAAGTTGCCGAGAGGAGGCGTTTCCATTCGTCAGCGGCGGACACAACGACGGCATCACGGCAGGCAACGGGCTACATAAGGAGGCATCGTTCGCTGTTGGCGTCACTTGGCGGTAGCGACGACACCCTGAGTGACGACTGAGCACGCGCTGCCTTTTTCCTGCCGCAGATCGCCGTTTTCCGCAGCTGCACTGGACGCCGAAGGTGGTGCGACCCGTACGCGCAAGAGCCAGGATAAGGGCACAGGGTAAGGCGAAATTTTGAAAAAATGACTTTTTGTTTTTCTTCGCAATTAGGGAAGTTCAATTCCTTGTGCACATTTTCCTTATTCACACTTGCCTTAAAACATCTTATTCCTTGTTAAAAATCAGTTTTCCCGTAAGCAAGTAGTAAGTGCCCACATCCTCTTAAGAATGTTCTCAGGGTTTATTGTCATTTTTTTTTCATCAAAAAACTTCCAGTTTCAGATCAAAATGGTTTTCTGGAGCCAGCTGTATTAAGAAATTGCATAGCAACCATTGCAGAGCTGATTTTTCAGTGAGGGCAATCCCAAGACCCTGTTGCACGTTTTTTCCACATTTGACCTTCGAAGCTGCGAACAAAAAACATATTTTTTGGGCTTCACACTCTAATGATTGTAACATTGGATGCTGTTCTTTTATTAAATGATGAAGCAACGCATGAGCCAGCATTTTGAAATCATCCAGACCAAAACCTGGAAGCAACACCACCATTAAGTGGCTTAAAGAGGTTGACCACAAGCAAAATACTTTGTGAGCAGATCTGTACAATGGTGCACAAAATAACCAAGGAAGGACAGACGACCGGGTGAAAAGCAAAAAAATGACTTTGGCAGTGATTATGAAGGTGGTGCTTTTTAAATAAATGGCTCCAGTGGTGTTTTTGGCAAAAAAGTATTGTTTTTAACCTCTTTTTTTACTTTAAACTCAATTATCTCAAAACAATGTTTTTTCTTACATAGGTACCATTATTTCCTATATCGTTCACGATAACGAGCTGATTTTTTCCCCGGTCATCTACATAACGTTTCACACCTGCTGTACTAGAATTGAAAGTATGCACGCAACAGTTTTTTTGTTACACAATTTTTAATGCTAAAATAATGCCAAAATTTAGGTACTAACAGACAAAAATTATAAAAAACTGAAATTTTTAAGGATGTTCATATTTCTAGTACAGTAAATAGCACAAAATTTGAAAGAAAATGATATATACGTTATTTAGATACCTTTATTATATGCTGAGAAAAATGTACCTCAAAATGGCCAAAAATGCATGGAAAGTATAGGGCCTACCCTGTGCCCAAGTTGCCGAAAGGAGGCGTTTCCATTCGTCAGCGGGGGACAACACGACGGCATCACGACAGGCAACGGGCTACATAAGAAGGCATCGTTCGCCGTTGGCGTCACTTGGCAGTAGCGACGACACCCGGAGTGACGACTGAGCACGCGCTGACTTTTTCCTGCCGCACGCCGAAGGTGGTGCGACCCGTACGCGCAAGCCAGGATAAGTTGCCGAAAGGAAGCGTTTCCATTCGTCAGCGGCGGACACAACGACGGCATCACGGCAGGCAACGGGCTACATAAGGAGGCATCGTTCGCCGTTGGCGTCACTTGGCGGTAGCGACGACACCCGGAGTGACGACTGAGCACGCGCTGCCTTTTCCTGCCGCAGATTGCCGTTTTCCGCAGCTGCACTGGACGCCGAAGGTGGTGCGACCCGTACGCGCAAGCCAAGATAAGTTGCCGAAAGGAGGAGTTTCCATTCGTCAGTGGCGGACACAATGACGGCATCACGGCAGGCAACGGGCTACATAAGGAGGCATCGTTCGCCGTTGGCGTCACATGGCGG